>NC_079217.1:7425164-7548082 GCF_029633865.1 Lampris incognitus
ATGCCAGTGCTGTTGGATGTGCAAGTATGGGCACCTCCGTAGCCGAATGATTACAGTGCCTACCGCCTGGCCAGGTGGTCACAACTGTCGCCGGTGCAATTCCAGTCAGCCACCTTTTCCACGTGCCATACCATTCTTTCCCTTTCCCATTTCCTGTCTGCCTTTTACCGTCCCTGCCAAATAAAAAAGTAAATAATAATAAAAAAGATGTGCCTGTACACCTGAATCAAACAGAGCCATGGTTAATGTTGTCATCTGCAGCTGTGTTTATCCTGCTATGCTTAAGTCACAGAGTACCAACACCAGCCAGCAATTTCTTTAACCTTGACATGGTTTACTGGGACCAGCACTGTCGCCTCACAGCAAGAAGGTCCTGGGTTCGAACCCCAGGCCGTCCCGGGTCCTTTCTGTGTGGAGTTTGCGTGTTCTCCCCGTGTCTGTGGTGAGTTTCCTCCGGGTGCTCCGGTTTCCTCCCACCATCACAAAGACATGCATGTTAGGGTTGACACTCCCGCCTGTGTCCCGAGCAAGGCAGTGGAACGAAGAGGCGGAGTCGGTCCCCGGGCGCTGCAGCCGCCCACTGCCCCTATACGACAGGATGGGTTAAACGCAGAGAAGGAATTTCATTATATGTCCATACAAAATGACAGATAAAGCGTCCTCTTCTGTTTTTAACCTGCAGATGTCAGTAAACTCACTGAAATGGTCCTCAGGTTTAGTTACGCTTTAAGATTCAGAGACGTCAACAGAGGTCCATTCTCTAGATATAAGGACTGAAAAAAGCCAAGCGCATTAGCAACATCGATATATCAGAGAGGAGATGGACAAAAATGTTTGAGTCAAAGCCAACACCCCCAGCACTTTAAAAGGACGGTTGCCTGAAAGCCAGGAGTTAAGAGCGAGCCATCATTGTCATACCATAGAGGATTATACTGAGAAGGCAAAAGAAGTAAAACAGATTTCTTCAGCGTTATCCACTTTAATGGATCTAAGCTTTTAATACGGCGCTTAATAAACCTAAAAGCGAGCTTCGGCAAACAAAACAAAGAGCGGCAAACAAAAGAGCACTCGTCATGTTTACTACAACCTGCACACCGAAAGACTACACTGTACTGTGTGCAGCTATGAAGAAATACTGGTACGTTCTTTAATCTGACCCACCAGTATGACGGAGGTCGGAAAAGCCCTGCACTGGTCATGAGCGGAAGTTGACGTGACCCCTGAAACATTTCGGCGTCAACGCATTTCAATACGAACCCAAACAGAACACGGTCTTTGTTGGTCTTTCACTTTGTGGAAGCACTTCCTCAATGGAAATGATATACATATATATATATATGTAAAGGATGCGCCCACGTGTGACAACATGGGGAAACTGAGCCGCTGTACACGTCCAGCATACTGGCATAAGCTAAGTCATTAATGATGTGATTACTGCAGCAAACTCGGGGAGGGCCCGAACGCAGGAGACACAGACGGGAGGCTATGGTAAAACTTGGTTTAATGAGCAGAGGCAGGCAGAGGTCAGAACACCGGGGAATCGGTGTAATAAGCGATCAAACAGACAGGCAGCAGGTAGGCGGATAAACAGTTTCAGAACACAGCTCGGGTTATTGGGGAGTCAGTCCAAAAACAGGCAGCAGAGCGGGCGAGGGGCAGGCAGCAAGCACACGGTCCAAAGGTCAGGCAGCAGAGTGAAACGGGGCAGGTCAGACCAAAACAAATTCACGAGGAGGAACATGCTGGAATACTAGCCGGCCAAACTCATTGCTAGACAATCTGGCAAGGACACAGGGGGAACCAGGGGAGTGTAAATGCTCAGCCGCTAATCAGGGAATGGGGAACAAGTCTTCCATATGAGGGGGGGGGGGCAGGAACTGAAACGGCAAGACAGGTAAATCAGGAAAAACAACAAAATGAGGAAGAAAAAAACAGGTAGAATGAGTGACTGAACTGAGAACAGACACAGTCGTAACAACTGACCTTTCATAAAGTACCGGCCCAGAAAGGTTCTTGTCCGACCCCACTTTAGCGACGGTTTCGATACGGGGGAGATCTGTCAAGCTTTCAAGACAGCAGATGTTGAAACGGCGCGCCTGTGGGACCTGGAAATCACATATCGTATTAAATTTTGGAGGGGAGTGTAACTTTCTTTCCCTTTCCCAGACCCAAAGTGTGCTTTGGGTCTCGGAAGAAGAGCGATATTGACGATGGATTAAGCAGTGTGACAGACTCCATAGCCAGCTCCATCCAAAAATCAACAAAAATACCTTCATTTGCTCCGAGGTAAGCTTGCTACTAGCTATTATCGATAGCTAACATAGCCGACATGTTATTACTGTTACATTTACCCACACGATGATTATTACCATCATAAGCAAATCACTTTCATTCCTCTTCTCTCCAGTGCATACCTCCACCTCTCCAGGCTCTCCTCAACCTGCACCCTACTCTCGCTACAGATCACATTGTCATCCACGAACATCATAGTCCACGGAGACTCCTGCCTGATCTCGTCTGTCAACCTGTCCATCACCACTGCAAACAAGAAAGGGGCTCAGAGCCGATCCTTGATGTAATCCCACCTCCACCTTGAACCCATCTGTCATTCCAAACACACCTCACCATTGTCACACTGCCCTCATACATATCCTGCACCGCTCCTACATACTCCTCTGCAACTGCTGACTTCCTCATACAATACCACACCTCCTCTCTCGGCACCCTGTCATGTGCTTTCTCTAAATCCAAAGAGACAGTGTAATTCCTTCTGGCCTTCTCTATACTTCTCCATCAACATTCTCAAAGCAAACATCACATCTGTGGTGCTCTTTCCTGCCATGACACCATACTGCTGCTCGCTGATCATCACCTCTCCTCCTCTTAACCTAGCTTCTATTACTCTTTCCCAAATCTTCATGCTGTGGCTGATCAACTTTATACCTCTGTACTTGCTACAGTTCTGCACATCACCCTTGTTCTTGAAAATCGGTACCAGTATGCTTCTTCTCCACTCCTCAGGCATCCTCTCCCTTTCCAAGATTGTGTTAAACAATCTAGTTAAAAACCCCACTGCCATCTCTCCTAAACACCTCCATGCCTCCACAGGTACGTCATCTGGACCAACTGCCTTTCAACTCTTCATCCTCTTCATAGCTGCCCTCACTTCCTCCTTGCTAATCCACCGCACTTCCTGATTCACTATCCCCTACATCATCCAACCTTCTCTGTCTCTCATTTTCTTCATTCATCAGCCCCTCAAAGTACTCCTTCCACCATTTCAACACACTCGCCTCGCTTATCAGCACATTTTCATCTCCATCCTCGTCACCCTAACCTGCTGCACATCCTTCCCAGCTCGATCCTTCTGTCTATCCAATCAGTACAAGTCTTTTTCTCCTTCCTTAGTGTCTAACCTGTCATACAACTCACCATACGCCCTTTCCTTTGCCTTCGCCACCTCTCTCTTCACTTTACACCGCATCTCCTTGTACTCCTGTCCTGAGTTTAATACCTGGTAGTCCGGACCAGGGTGTGACTGTGTCTTTATTTCTTCATCTTCATGTATGAAGACAGTTGTTGTAAATGTAAATATAAGAATGAGACATTCACATGAATGATCCGTTCTTAAAAAAGAACGGCTTGTATAAAGTTTTTTTTAAATAAAATTTTCTTCTGGGAAAGAAGCATGGGACTTGTTTTGAACACGCCTCTCAAAGAACCGGAATCGAGAATCATTAAGAACCGGAATCGAAAAGCAGAATCGGAATCAGAATTTGAATCGTTAAAATCCAAACGATGCCCAACCCTACTCTTGACATACTCTTCCTCCAGAATTACTCCTACCCCAGTTCCTCTATCGTTCGCACCATGGTTGAAGAGTTTGAACCCACCTCCGATGCGCCTGGCCTTACTCCCTTCCACCTGGTCTCTTGCACATACAGTATATCTACCTTCCTTCTCTCCATCATATCAGCCAGCTCTCCCCTTTACATGTCACAGTGCCAACATCCAAAGTTCCGACTCTCACGTCCACACCCTTGCTCTTCCTCCTCTCCTCTTGCCTTTGGGCATGCTTCCCCCCATTCTCCTTCTCCTTCGCCCAACAGTAGCATAGATTCGACCAGCACTCTGCTGGCCAACAGTACCAGTGGCAATCGTTGGTAACCCGGGTCTTGACTGATCCGGTATGGAAATCGGATTTGTGATCCACATATTTGAATTGGCAAAGGTTTTATACAGGATGCCCTTCCTGACACAACCCTCCCCATTTATCTGTGATTGAGACCAGCACTAAGAATGCAGTGGCTTGTGCATCCTCAGTGGCTGGGTTGGTCTCTGGCCAGTGTGCTCTCCTGATATCCAGCCTTATTTATTTATTTATTTATTTTAAATTTCTCTCCCTTTTTCAACCCAATTGTATCCGGCCAATTACTCCACTCTTCCAAGCCATCCTGATCTCACTCCCTCTGCCAATCCAGGGGAGGGCTGCAGACTACCAAATGCCTCCTCCGATACATGAGGCGTCACCAGCCGCTTCTTTTCACCCGACAGTCAGGAGTTTTACCAGGGGGACGTAGTGCATGGGAGGATCACGCTATTCCCCCTCCCCTGAACAGGCACCCCGACCGACCAGAGGAGGCGCTAGTGCAGTGACCAGGACACATACCCACATCTGGCTTCCCACCCGAAGACACGGTTAATTGTTTCTGTAGGGACGCCTGACCAAGCCAGAGGTAACAAGGGGATTCGAACCCCCGATCCCATGTTGGTAGACAACGGAATAGGCCGCCATACCAGCCAGACACCCTATCCAGCACATATTAACCCCCCACCTCTGTGAGCTCCAGGTGAGGATCGGCCATTCAGCAAAGTCAACATGCCCGTGGAGGCCTCTCGTCGGCTTCATTTAGTCAAAAATCCTGGTTCCGGTCCAGAAGTAAAAAAAAATCATAGTGCAGTTCCCCCAGCCCCACTGCATGTCCCCAGTCACCCCAGACCCTGGGAGCCCATATGGAACCCCTGGAATAGTCTGGGTAAAAGATCACCATGGCGTACCCTGGCCAGAGTCAACACTATAATACAACGATGTTGACCATGGATTATGAAAAAAAATTCAACAACAGCTGAAATATATAACTTACCCCGCAGGGCAACAACACGGTTCACCCCCATGTTATTTTGGCTGTGTTTCAGTATCAGTTGATGGGATTTGTCATTCTTTGGTTGCTTTACCCTAAATTACTGTTGCACCCGGCGGCCCTGAGTCCACGCAAGTCAACGTTAATTTTGATATTCTGAATATACCCCTCCACCGCATACTGTAACCCCTTCTGCTTTGCACGGGATGATATTAAGGATGAATTACTCCAGAATACACCACTTATTTTCTCTGGGAATGCGCTGATTTCTTCTTTTGTGTTTTGGTGTTTTCTGGCTACTTCCTGGATTGTTCTGAAAAGCTTGACGGGCGTAGCAACAGTAACTAAGTGTGTGTGTGTGTGTGGGGGGGGGCTTTGCGGAAGGTCAATTACCTGCAACCCTTCCCATGTACTCTAAAGGATTAAGTGCCCATGTGGACTGGGCATGTGATGGGAGGATGTCACGTTAACTGTTGATATGTCGAATAAAGTTTAAAATGTACATGTTAAACTGACTCAACTGGATCCCGCTCGCCTTGGAGCAGGTGTTAAGGAGCATGTCGAGGATTTCTCAGTTAAGTTCAAAACGTGGTCTTCCACAAGTTTTAATCTGCAGAAGGCACCTTTAAAGGTTGCACGTGGGTTTTGGGGAGGGAATAAAATAAATATTCACTCCAGATAACGGGAATCCATTTTCCCCAACAACTTCACCGTTTGTTTTGTTTTGTACTTTACTGATATAGTGGTATCTATTGAGTCCTTCTGAGGGTGCTGGAGGAAGTAAAGCCAATTGCTGAGCACTGCCTGGTAGAACGGCGTGTAAATCCATATTCTCCGACCCAACTATTGGATCAAGCGGGTCTTAAGGATGTTTGAATGACTCAATTAATCCCGGTTTATGCAGCCAGAGCTGCTGTCACTCACCAGACAAATGTGGTGTAGGAACACAGGGCGAGTTTGACTTGTTATAAGCACTGCTGAGAAAAGTAGGGGTAGAACATAGTAAATCAGGAACACTTTGTCATTTCATTTCATGTACTTGTGTACATGAAATGAAATATTGTTTCTCCCCAGCTCACAGCAGTGCAACACAAAGACAAAAACACATAGCCAAAAACTACAATAACTATAAGAACACACATATCCAAACTAACACATATATCCAAACTAAACAAAAAAATCACTGTCCAAGGGAACGAACGCCAGCCAGGATGACTGTCGGAACTGCGGGTCTGCATGGGCTAGCAGTTAGCTTAGCCTGCCCCGCTTCCGCGTCCTGTCAGACCGCCCTCTGTGTTTCCTCTTCAGGCACAGCTTTGGGCAGGGCTGGGGTCCTTGGACCCACCGGACGCAGCAGACAAGGATCCATCAGCCGATCCAATGCCAGCTCTCCCAGCCAGACACCCTCGACACACCTCCCCGCACCCCACACGACGACACCAAAACCACCACAGTCAACAGCAGGCGAGGCCGCCCCCAGACCACCCTCGGTGTTATCGGAACTGCCGGTCTGCATGGGCTAGCAGTTAGCTTAGCCTGCCCCACTTCCGCATCCTGTCTGACTGCCCTCGGTGTTACCTCCTTAGGCACAGCTCCAGGCAGGGCCGTGGTCCTTGGGCCCACCAGATGCAACAGACCAGGATCCCTCAGCCGATCCAACGCCAGCTCTTCCAGCCAGACACCATCGACACACCTCCCCGCACCCCACATGATGATACCAAAAACACCACAGTCAACACGGGGCAAGGCTGCCCCCAGACCACCCTCGGTGTTATCAGAACTGCCAGTCTGCATGGGCTAGCAGTTAGCTTAGCCTGCCCTGCTTCTGCATCCTGTCAGACCGCCCTCGGTGTTACCTCCTCGGGCTCCGCTCCACGCAGGGCCGTGGTCCTTGGGGCCCACAGGACGCAGCAGACCAAGCTCCCCCAGCCATCAAATGAAGACACAAACTTAGACGTGGACAAAGACGCTGCATGGACGGTACTGGGTGAGGCCGCGGCAAACCTGAATTCGCGCCGCCATCTTCCCACACCGGAAGTGGAAAGGTTGCTTGTAAAGTTGTAAGTAAAGTTGTAAAGCTGACAAAATCAAAATGGTATCATAGAGATTTGGAGATGTACAGATAATCAGGTTTTAATTCAATGTTTTGTGGACCTATTTGTAAAATCTACCTAGTTTTGACCTTCCACTCGACAGTTCACAGTGTTATATATTAACTTTCTCCATGGCATGTATGCATAACTCCCCTGTTAAGCATACACACATAGTTACATACATACATACCTACATGTATTTTAAAGGAAAGAGAACGCAGTATGTGTGTGTGTGTGTGTGTGTGTGTTTGTGTGTGTGTGTGTGGGCTTCGTCAATATTTCCCACAGTGACCTGTTATCTCAGACAGAGGAAATATAAACCAGAATGCATCCAAAGCTCAACAATCACTGATAGGGTGTGAGCCAGCGATGGGTTTTATTAAGGTTCAGTGGAGAGGGAAGCTCGTGTTCAATTCCATCCCATTTTCTCACTTAGTGCAGATTAGAGCGGGCTCGCTCATTTCCTCGTTGCCAGGTAGAGAGGAACAGAGGCGGGGGCATAAAGCTCACAGCGCTACACCGTCAGCTGTACGGAGAAGATCAGCCAAAACAACACAAAAGAGCTAAGCATGCTGTCCGTTTTTAAATAGCAGCCGATGAAGAAATCTTAAAATCCCTATCACTGTACACATGAGAGTTTAGCCTTCAACCTCACATTTGCATAGACCACATTGATCGTTTTCTTTAACCCAGAAGCTGATCAATAAAACATCAAGTACATGCTTTCATGTAAACAAGGGAACCAGCCCGGTTCATGTGGATGTGAATATTTTAGCAGAAAAGAAGGTCACTGCAGAAGGTTTATAGGTCGCCGGAATTAGAAGCCCTCTTTCCCAAAACGGGTCTTCCAGATCCAAGTGTGGAAGCCACATGAAAAGGAAGCCTTTCGGAAGCCCATCTTTGTAATTTGTAGATAAGGGCAGCAGGGTGGCTTAGCGAGATGGGAGACCGGAGAACCCTGGGTTTAAGCCCCGGCACTGGCCAGCGTCCACCGTCCTGAACAGTCCTTAAGCCAGAACCTGAATCCCTTCCCTCAACTGGGAGAGGGCTCTGGGGCTGATCTTGACCTTTGACCTCTCTGTAGAGACGGTCAAGAGAAGGGAACATGAGAAGGAGAAAAGAGCGACGGACTGGCGGCCTGTCCAGAGTGTCTTCCCGCCTGCCGCCCAATGGCTGCTGGGATCGGCTCCAGCATCCCCGCGACCCTGAGAGCAGGATAAGCGGTTTGGATAATGGATGGATGGATGGATGGATGAGTGTTACATTGTTATGATTACCCCTAATTACGTTTATTGGGTTACATTTTTTAAACAAGAATCTTTTTTTTATTCCCCCCTTTTTTCCTCCCCAATTGTACTTAGCCAATTACGC
Source organism: Lampris incognitus (assembly GCF_029633865.1). Classification (NCBI taxonomy): domain Eukaryota; kingdom Metazoa; phylum Chordata; class Actinopteri; order Lampriformes; family Lampridae; genus Lampris; species Lampris incognitus. The sequence goes on from NC_079217.1 coordinate 7,433,770, forward strand.
CACTCTTCCAAGCTATCCCGGTCGCCGCTCCACCCCCTCTGCCGATCCGGGGAGGGCTGCAGACTACCACACGCCTCCTCCGATACATGTGGAGCCGCCAGCTGCTTCTTTTCACCTGACAGTGAGGAGTTTCGCCAGGGGGACGTAGTGCGTGGGAGGATCACGCTGCCCCCCCCCCCCAGTTCCCCCTCGGCGTCCTGACCGACCAGAGGGGGCAGATACAGGACACATACCCACATCCTGCTTCCCACCCACAGACACAGTCAATTGCGTCTGTGGGGACTCCCAAACAAGCCGCAGGTAACACGGGGATTCGAACGGGCCATCCTCATGTTGGTTAGTAGCCCAGCGGCGTCTGGGTAGCATAGCCTGGGTTAAAAAATGTTAAGGCAAGAATCTTACATATCCATCTATCGTTATAGTGATATGAGATGACAGTTACATCTAACAATATAGTTATTTCCCATTACACAAGTTCATTAACATTTTCCCAGGGTAGATTTCTTATTATGCCTGTTACAGGTGTGTTTCATCATAGCTCCATAGATGACTGGATTCACCAGTGGGAGAGAGAGAGAGAGAGAGAGAGAGAGAGAGAGAGAGAGAGAGAGAGAGAGAGAGAGAGAGAGAGAGAGAGAGAGAGACAAAACGTATTATTATTCAGTGTATTCTTGGGATAATCGAGTCCTCGTGTCTGGGGAACGGGACTGAAGTGTTGCAAAGTTAGACATGTGGCCAACATTTTAAAATGTCAAATGAGTCCACGCTCGGTCCACACCGTGCGGCGGCGTGTTGTTGAGGTATATCAGCTGACAGGTATTCTGCGAGTACACGACCAGGAGACCAGGTGACCGCTTCCGGAGAGCGCGGGTGGCTGCTGGTGAAGTACTGTGATAATTTGGGTGAGGCAGTAAACACCGGCCCTCCCTCCCTCCCTCCCTCCTGTAATCTGAATAACTCAATAAGGGATTACCGGGGATGATGAGGCCCTCTGCAAGGCCTTCTCATGTCCCGGTGCTGCGTTTGGGCTGGTCTGCTGTCCGGGCTGTTGCGCTGCCGAGTGCTCGGGACAACATGAGTCAAGCTCTGATGTCACGCTAACTGATTGCGGGTCGCCATTATCCAGCCGCGGCGTTGTGAAGACAACAGGATTGATTAGTGACGCGTGTAGGCTTTTGGCTGGGCAAATTGTCAAAGTGACTCAGAAAATAACAAAGCAACTGGTGAACGAGAAAGCCCCAGAAGCAGCCCAGACTCCTATTCCGTTCTGTCTCCCACTCGTTTTGTTCTCTTGGGAGTATTCGCCACTCGCAACACCGCGGGGTAACCGACGATGGCGACGATAACCTTTATTCGTACCGCTCGCTGAAAACAAAGGTTGCCAAGTGCTCAGCAGAACAGAGGCACCACTCGAACAACGAAAGGGAAGAAGACAGAAATCACACCGGTTACACGAATCCGCGTGTCACAGCGACGCACAAAACAAAATGACAAAACAACTAAAGCCAAGCGGGAAAAAACTTGAAAGATTAAATTGGGAGACAGAAGATGAGCAAAAACAGAAAAAGTAAAAGTTAAGCACAAAAAAAAAAAATGAAAAAGACTTGCTCAGTGCGCGTGCTTTTTAAGTGATCATTAAAAAGATGAAGCTAATTTTGTTAGTCTGACAGTAAAACCTCAACCGCCTTTTATACACAGCCTGGACTAGAGACAGACCTGCTCTGCCTGAAGATGTGGAGCTGGTTAAAAGATCTGAAATATGGCCATCCGGGTGGTATGGTGGTCTATTCCGTTGCCTCCGTGTTACCTCCGGCTTGGCCGTGTCTACGGGTGGGAAGCCGGATGTGGGTATGTGTCCTGGTCGCTGCATTAGCGCCTCCTCTGGTCAGTTGGGGCGCCTGTTCGGGGGGGGGGACTGGGGGAATAGCGTGATCCTCCCACACACTACGTCCCCCCTGGTGAAACACCTCACTGTCAGGTGAAAATAAGCGGCTGGCGACTCCACGTGTATCGGAGGAGGCGTGTGGTAGTCTGCAGCCCTCCCCAGATCAGAAGAGAGGGTGCAGCAGCAACCAGGGCGGCTTGGAAGAGAGCGGTGATTCGCCAAGTACAATTAGGGAGAAAAAAAGGGGGGGGGGTTAAAAAAAGAAGATCTGAAATATAGCTGGATGTCAGACAATGCACAACCTTCAAAGTCATCAATAAAATCTCATGGTCGACCCCAGAACAAGAAGGACACAAGTGCAGAGAAGCTCAAATAGGTGCAATATGATCCCGTCTTGGATCTGCAGGAGTGAGAACCCTGGTGCTTCTGCAAAGGGCAGGGCAGGCTGCAATAGATGTATGACGCACACTTAATTTGATCATCAATTTTGGTCTAATCTGTCTTGTGACAATTTCAGGCACAATTGAAAGCATCTTTTCCAAAGGGATAGAGTTTTGGTTTCCTGGGTTTTCACTATGTGTGCTAGTCACATCAAGTCAGTCAAACTAGGTGGTACCTCTATGTTTTCGCATGTAGTCTGAAGGTATGTTAAAAAGTAACTTTAGCCTAGCTTAGCTCAATTGCTGGATATCTACCGGGATCATTAGCAGTTCCTCTCAAAAGAAAGGAAATACACCCTCTCCAAAGCTGATTGTTAATTTTTTTTAACTTATTATTCTAGCGTTAACAATAACCCAGCCACTGAGGATGCACAAGCTAGTGAATTCTTAGTGCCGGTCCAACGCCCGGATAAATGGGGAGGGTTGTGTCAGGAAGGGCATCCGGCATAAAATCTTTGCCGAATCAAATATGCGGATCATAAATAAGATTTACATACGAGATCGGTCGAGGCCCGGGTTACCAACGACCGCCACTGGTACTGTCCACCAGCAGGGTGCCGGTGGAAACTATGCTACTGTTGGGCGAAGGAGAAGGAGAGGGGGAAGGCATGTCCAGAGGCAGCGGGAGAGGAGGAAGGGTAGGAGTGTGGAGGTGACAGTAGGAACTTTGAATGTTGGCACAATGACTGGTAGAGGGAGAAAGCTGGCTGACATGATGGAAAGAAGAAAGGTAGGCATACTGTGTGTGCAAGAGACCAGGTGGAAGGGGAGTAAGGCCAGGAGTATCGGAGGTGGGTTCAAACTCTTCTACCATGGTGTGAATGGGAAGAGAAATGGTGCTGGGGTAATTCTGAAGGAAGAGTATGTCAAGAGTGTGCTGGAGGTGAAGAGAGTGTCAGACAGGGTGATGGGTATGAAGCTGGAAATCGAAGGTGTATTGCTGAATGTTATCAGCGCATATGCCCCGCAAGTTGGGTGTGAGATGGAGGAGAACGAAGAATTCTGGAGTGAGTTGGATGACGTGGTGGAGAGTGTACCCAAGTGGGGGAGAGTGGTGATTGGAGCAGACTTCAAAGGGCATGTTGGTGAAGGGAACAGAGGTGATGAGGAGGTGATGGGTAGGTATGGTGTCAAGGAGAGAAATGTGTGGATTTTGCAAAAATGATGGAAATGGCTGTGGTGAATACATATTTCAAGAAGAGAATAGAAAATAGTGAGGGAGACAGCTAGGAAGGTACTTGGTGTGTCATCAGGACAGAGGAAGGAAGACAAGGAGACTTGGTGGTGGAATGAGGAAGTACAGCAAATTATACAGAGGAAGAGGTTGGCAAAGAAGAAGTGGGATAGTCAGAGAGATGAAGAAAGTAGACAGGAGCACAAGGAGATGCAGCGTAAAGCAAAGAGAGAGGTGGCAAAGGAAAAGGCGTATAGTGAGTTGTATGAGAGCTTAGACACTAAGGGAGGAGAAAAGGACTTGTACCGATTGGCTAGACAGAGGGATTGAGCTGGGAAGGATGTGCAGCAAATTAGGGCAATCAAGGATAGAGATGGAAATGTGCTGACAAGTGAGGAGAGTGTGCTGAGAAGGTGGAAGGAATACTTTGAGGGGCTGATGAATGAATAAAATGAGAGAGAGAGAAAGTTGGGTGATGTGGGGAGATAGTGAATCAGGAAGTGCACTGGATTAGCAAGGAGGAAGTGAGGGCAACTATGAAGAGGATGAAGAGTGGAAAGGCAGTTGGTCCTGGTGACATACCTGTGGAGGCATGGAGATGTTTAGGAGAGATGGCAGTGGAGTTTTTACTAGATTGTTTACCACAATCCTGGAAAGTGAGAGGATGCCTGAGGAGTGGAGAAGAAGCATACTGGTACCGATTTTCAAGAACAAGGGCGATGTGCAGAACTGCAGCAACTACAGAGGTATAAAGTTGATCAGCCACAGCATGAAGATATGGGAAAGAGTAACAGAAGCTAGGCTAAGAGGAGAGGAGATGATTAGCGAGCAGCAGGATGGTTTCATGCCATGAAAGAGCACCACAGATGTGATGTTTGCTTTGAGAATGTTGATGGAGAAGTACAGAGAAGGCCAGAAGGAGTTACATTGTGTCTTTGTAGATTTAGAGAAAGCATATGTCACAGCCTCTCGCCCTTGACACCTGCTACACCAGCTGACACCTGCTGACCCCTCCTTCACCCCGGCATGCCAGCTGGCCATCAAGCAATCGCCCTCACCCTTAAAAGGCCTCCACTGTGGACCAGTCTTCGCTGGAATGTCGCCATTCATGGACTTTTGCCTGCCTGCCTACCTGCCACTGAGCCAACTCCTGCTCTACCGCCGAGATCGGTCACTTCAATAAAGACTTGATTCTTCCCTTACCTGGTTTTCCCGTCTGCTTTTGGGTTCTTTCCTGATACGTGACAGCATATGACAGGGTGCCGAGAGAGGAGGTGTGGTATTGTACGAGGAAGTCGGGAGTTGCAGAGAAGTATGTACCAGTGGTGCAGAATATGTATGAGGGAAGTGTGACAGTGGTGAGGTGTGCAGTTGGAATGACAGATGGGTTCAAGGTGGAGGTGGGATTACATCAAGGATCGGCTCTGAGCCCTTTCTCGTTTGCAGTGGTGATGGACAGGTTGACAGATGAGATCAGGCAGGAGTCTCCGTGGATGATGATGTTTGCGGATGACATTGTGATCTGTAGTGAGAGTAGGGTGCAGGTTGAGGAAAGCCTGGAGAGGTGGAGGTATGCACTGGAGAGAAGAGGAATGAAAGTCAGTAGGAGCAAGACGGAATACCTATTCGTTAATGAGAGGGAGGACAGCGGAATGGTGAGGATGCAAGGAGTAGAGATGATGAAGGTATATGACTTTAAATATTTGGGGTCAACTTTCCAAAGTAACGGGGAGTGCAGAAGAGAGGTGAAGAGATGACTGCAGGCAGGGTGGAGTGGGTGGAGAAGAGTGTCAGGAGTGATTTGTGACAGAAGGGTACCAGCAAGAGTTAAAGGGAAAGTTTACAAGATGGCTGTGAGACCAGCTATGTTATATGGTTTGGAGACAGTGGCACTGATGAAAATACAGGAGGTGGAGCTGGAGGTGGCAGAGTTGAAGATGCTAAGATTTTCACTGGGAGTGGTGAAGAAGGACAGGATTAGGAACGATTATATTGGAGGGACAGCTCAAGTTGGATGGTTTGGAGACAAAGCAAGAGGCAAGATTGAGACGGCTTGGACATGTGTGGAGGAGAGATGCTGGGTATATTGGGAGAAGGATGCTGAATACGGAGCTGCCAGGGAAGAGGAAAAGAGGAAGGCCAAAGAGGAGGTTTATGGATGTGGTGAGGGAGGACATGCAGGTGGCTGGTGTGACAGAGGAAAACGCAGAGGACAGGAAGAGATGGAAACGGATGATCCGCTGTACCGACCCCTAACAGGAGCAGTCGAAAGTAGTAGTAGTAGTAGATTCTACAAACCCCAATTCCAATGAAGTTGGGACGTTGTGTAAAACGTGAATAAAAACAGAATACAATGATTTTCAAATCCTTTTTGACCTATATTCAATTGAATACACTACAAAGACAAGATATTTAATGTTCAAACTGTCAACTTTATTGTTTTTTGCAAATATTCACTCATTTTGAATTTGATGCCTGCAACACGTTCCAAAGAAGCTGGGACAGGGGCAACAAAAGACTGGGAAAGTTGACGAATGCTCAAAAAACACCTGTTTGGAACATTCCACAGGTGAACAGGTTAAATGGAAACAGGTGAGTGTCATGATTGGGTGTAAAAGGAGCATCCCCGAAAGGCTCAGTTGTTCACAAGCAAGGATGGGGCGAGGTTCACCACTTTGTGAACAACTGCGTGAGCAAATAGTCCAACAGTTTAAGAATGTTTCTCAACTTACAATTGCAAGGACTTTAGGGATTTCATCATCTACAGTCCATAATATCATCAAAAGAGTCAGAGAATCCGGAGAAATCTCTGCACATAAGCGGCAAGGCTGAAAACCAACATTGAATGCCCGTGACCTTTGACCCCTCAGGCGGCACTGCATTAAAAACCGACACCATTCTGTAAAGGATATGACCATGTGGGCTCAGGAACACTTGGGAAAACCATCGTCAGTCAACACAGTTCGTCGCTACATCTACAAGTGCAAGTTAAAACTCTCCCATGCAAAGTGAAAGCCATATATCAACACCACCCAGAAACGCCGCCGGCTTCTCTGGGCCCGAGCTCATCTGAGATGGACTGACACAAAGTGGACAAGTGTGCTGTGGTCTGACGAGTCCACATTTCACATTGTTTTTGGAAATCATGGACGTCGTGTCCTCTGGGCTAAAGAGGAAAAGGACCATCCAGACTGTTATCAGCGCAAAGTTCAAAAGCCAGTATCTGTGACGGTATGGGGGGGTGTTAGTGCCCATGGCATCATGGGTAACTTGCCCATCTGTGAAGGCACCATTAATGCTGAAAGGTACATACAGGTTTTGGAGCAACATGTGCTGCCATCCAAGCGACGTCTTTTTCAGAGACGTCCCTGCTTATTTCAGCAAGACCATGCCAAGCCATATTCTGCACATGTTCCAACAGCGTGGCTTCGTAGTAAAAGAGTGCAGGTACTGGACTGGCCTGCCTGCAGTCCAGACCTGTCCCCCATTGAAAATGTGTGGCGCATTATGAAGCGAGAAATACGACAACGGAGACCCCGGACTGTTGAGCAACTGAAGTCGTACATCAAGCAAGAACGGGAAAGAATTCCACCTACAGAGCTTCAACAATTAGTGTCCTCAGTTCCCAAACGCTTATTGAGTGTTGTTAAAAGGAAAGGTGGTGTAACACAGTGGTGAACATGCCCCTGACCCAGCTTCTTTGGAATGTGTTGCAGGCATCAAATTCAAAATGAGTGAATATTTGCAAAAAAACAATAAAGTTTATCAGTTTGAACATTAAATATCTTGTCTTTGTAGTGTATTCAACTGAATATAGGTCGAAAAGGATTTGCCAATCATTGTATTCTGATTTTATTTACGTTTTACACAACGTCCCAACTTCATTGGAATTGGGGTTTGTATTATTAACAATCTTTCTTGACCAACACGTTTCCGAGTACATGCAAAATCCTATGGTTGGTGCGTATGCTTATTACGGGGAAAAAAAGCTCGACTCTATATTTTTAGGATTTTGCATGTACCTGTGAAAACACTGGTTAAGAAATATTTTTCTATACATGCTCAACATTGTGTCCAGATGAACCGATTCAACTTTCTGTTGAGAAATATTGTTAACGCTAGGCTAACGAGTAAAATCTATTAATGATTGGCACCGGAGAAGGTAGACATTCAGCAATCAAGCTAAGCTAGGCTAAAATCACTGTTCGCCATTCCCTCAGATTACACGCCCCGGCATAAAAAGTGGAATTTATGAGTTTGCCTGACTATGTAAGAGGGACAGTCCCCATAATGCCTTGCATTTGCAGATGACCGTTGTGTGGCTTTGGTCAGTGGTTTTCAAACAGTAGGGGGCCAGATGGGTTTCGAGATGTCCACAATAAACATATGTCATTTGGGGACAGAGTACTACAGTCAATGCAGTGTACTTAATAGTACATTTGAGCTACTTGCAGACAATAAATGATCCAACTACTCCAAAATATCAGCAAAATAATGTCTGATATTAAAAGACCTTGTCTGTTTCATTTGATCATTAGTAGGTCATGATTGAAGACTGAATAAGGGATTATTACAGTGATGAACAACATAGAGAGGGTTGTTGATTATGTCACTGTTTAGACCCTTAATGACAATTTATTTTTCTGCTCTAACAGTTGTTGGGTCCCAGGCTACAAGTTTCTCCACAGGTTGGTCATCGCTAGGTAAAGTGTGGTAAACCCTGGTGTTGATGATAGTGATATGAAGGTGAAGGCCACACAATATGTCGGCGAAGTGTCTTTCTCCTGTCGATGGAGGACATCCCATATTACACAGTAAAAGGGGATTTTGTATAATTACTTCCTGGTTTTGCATCGGAAAAAAAACCCCAATCCAACCCCCCAATTTATATGCTTTCAGCTTTATTTGGGTAAAAAGACAAGCACAAACAAACCTATAATGACTTTTGGCCATCTGTATTTTTAGAGAGTGAAGTACAGGAAAACTGCTGACACATAAACCAGGATGCACCAAATTTCCTTTAAGCCGTATATGGCCCTGTGATGGACTGGCGGCCTGTCCAGGGTGTCTCCCCGCCTGCCGGCCAATGAACTGCTAGGATAGGCTCCAGCATCCCCGCGACCCTGAGAGCAGGATAAGCATTTTGGATAATGGATGGATGGATGGATGGATGGACAGTAGAAAACAAATGATATTTCCTCGGTGGGAATATCCGCCGATGATGATTTTAGTTTTTTTGTTCATAAAGATTTTGTCGGCAGCGATCAGAGATCATGCAGACTTCTTCTGAATCTGATGGCACTTGATATGTGTAGGACGTCCTTCCACCATCACGTTTTCGAGCTGGGGGATTTGGATTTGTCAGTTGTTTGCTGCACAAACTCTTGACACTGACAAGAGAAGCACAAAAACAGATCACTTCTGAGGACACAGAACAAATTGTAGCGGCTAAGTGTTGCTACAATCATATCTGATTCAGGTTCTGATGATTGAAAGTGTTCATACAGCACTTCACACCAACGGTTGTGTTGACATTTATTCACCCTGATTGATGGAGCCCTCACCAATACTAATGGTGTGTTACGATGCTTGTTTACACTGACATTTTTTGATAAACATGAGAATAAAATGGAGCTCCGTTTTGATTTATGCGGGGATTCAAAAGCTGGAAGAAGGTCATTTTCTAACCATCACATCCTTCAAGGACCTATGTAAATACATCCTTAGCAACGCAGAGGGTTTGGTCCTTCCAAAGTAAAACGAAAAACAAGCTCAGATAAATAACACACTCCAGTAATCTTGAAACTACAGACTTAATTAATTATTGATCAATCAATCAATCAATCAATCAATCAATCAATCAAAATAACTGTATGGTCTGGAAATTTCCACATGACAGGGATTACCAACCTGTAATTTCTAAATCTGTACATTATCATAAAATTAGATTACCGTTATTGGAAATCAGTCTCATTCTAAAGGGGTTATCGTTTTCCTGTGGCTCGACGACCATGTCATGGATTTGGTGTTTGTGTGTGTGTGTGTGTGTGTGTGTGGGGGGGGGGGGGGCAAAAGAAAACTCTTGGCTCATGCTCACTTCTCCTGGATCACCACCTTGCCGTGGTGGTGAAACTTGCATGTACCAATGATCCCAAGAGCTATGCCGTCCAGAGCTTGGCTCCCAGTAGGGTCACCCAAGGCGGCTAGATCAGGGGGGAGGTTCCAGACGAATTGAGATCCAACAAAGACCTCAACGGTGGAACCGGTGGAAGATGTCTTCAGGTCACAACGTCAGTCAAGGTGGATGAAGGCTGCAACAGAGGGTGGTCCCCAATCGTCTTAGTTCTCCATGCCATTGGACTCTGGCCACCCCCCTGGCAAAGACCGTGTGGTGGCTGCAGGCGCATCAGACGTAAAAAGCTGTCAGGCGCACATGTCCTCCCATCATGCGGCTCCAGGATCGGCCTCTACACCCATCTGAGGACCCAGAGGGAGGACGGTCATACTCGACCCCGAGTGACCGCTGATGATGACAATTATGCAATGCTCATTAATGCAAACTCCTATGTCTTTGCACAGGAATTGATAACATTGAGCCTACCGCATAAAGCCCATTGGGTATGCGTCGGACGTCTACTTTACAGACAAAAAGTCATTGATAACCACGTATAGCATATTGCATGGCAATTAATTATGAACGTCATTTGAATATTGATATTACATTACCACAGTTTCATCCATGCAATTCTGGTTTAATTGGCAAAATGTACAAGAGCCACTCTAGGTGGAGAAGTGAACAGAAAAAGGACATTTTCTGACAATGCGAGGAGGTGAATTTGTCGAGAGTTTTATACACTTTCCATTCCACTCACCTCGGTGAAAAATGCTTCTCATTATTATAAAGAGAAGCGTGAGAGAGACATACAAAGAGAGGGAAAGGGTGTGTGAGGGAGACAGAGCGAGGCAAGGAGAGAGAAAGATGGAATGAGAGAGACAGAAACTAATGAAAAATACACATAAGAGCCAATTGTGTCCGGCTAAAACCACACGGATTTTCACACCTGATGAAATTCTGTCTGTTTTGATAAAATTCCTCATAGTTCCCATTCATTTGTTAAATATGTGAACTTTTCAAACACTCGGGCGGAAAAGTAATACTGAAATTGCTGGTTGATGGGCTGTGTCTTGCATAAATGGCGCTGTAATTTGGAAAGTGAATAGCAACAGCCCAAAAGCACAATGAACAGTCCAATGCAGAATTGTGCATTGCTACGTTACAATGCAGTGATTCTAGCACCGTGCTGTCACAGAGGGACTGAGTATGTAAGACAAATAATGATAACTATGTTTGTACAGCGCTTTTATTAACGAGAATTGGGGACTGTTTGAAAATAATGGAAATAAAACAATGGTATGACAGAAAAAGGTTGGGGTTGCACCGCGGTGCTCATGGGCGGCTCGCCCAGGAGCAAAGCAACATCAGAAGAAAATGAAGCCAGGCCCGGATTAACACACTGTGGTGCCCTGGGGTGACCACACTTAAAGTGCCCCCCCTCCTCCGACTTTACACTTAAAAAAGCGAAATTTACTATGGGTATAAAGACCATAGATTTACATGACCTTACAGCTATAGTACAGGCCCGGCACAATAGCTACAGGAAAATGTAAGATCCAACCAAAAAAAGCTTTACACCAGAGACAGACACCGGCCTACAAAGATGCTCCAGTCTGAATGCAACTCGCCTCCCAATGCAACACGTCATGCTACCTATCATGAGTTCTTCCAGAAGTGACCTGTACGAGGCCTCCATGCAAAAAGCATTACAGAGTATGGGTCTGTGGCGGTGTAGCGGTCTAAGCATCGGCTTTGTGTCGCTGCAGTTGCCCACTGGGGACCGGGGTTCGCGCCTCGGTCTCGTCAGATCCGACTATGGCCGGACTCGATGAAGCGGCAATATTGGCAACGCCGTCTTCGGGGGGGGGGGGTCGGCTTGTGTTCGTCACATGAACGCGTCTCTGTGTGTGTGTGTGTGGGAAAAAGCAGCGGTTCGGCCTGGATTCGCCTTGTCACGAAAGTGGCGAGGCGTCTCCTTCGAGACTGCCGGCTGGAGAGATGCAGATGGCGAATGCATGCAGTATGAGGGTGGGTGTTTGAACTAGAATAGGGATGGACTGGCCACTAAATTGGGAGAAAATCAGAAGTAAAAAAAAACCCAAACATTACAGAGTATGTCTAAAATAATCCACACACCAACATATTCTAGGTCTTTCGTTCCTTCTGCTATCAGGCTGTTAAAGGCCGAGAGTAGTCATTTTTAAATAAATGCTTTTTACCGTTTTAAACCACAGTAGTTGGTTTACACCTTGTTTGTTTTTGGCATGGCTTGTGGGCCTGTACGTTCACCGAATGTAGTGGGGGAATGTAACGTGTGATGCATCTTAGAATGCTTCATTCGTTTGTTTATTTATTCTATTCTTAACTTATATGCATTTTTACCCTTCGCCCGGTCCTCATGCGAGTCTGCATGCAAGGCCACATGAGGGTGAGTGTGCATCTCTTGCCCACGTACTGATCTGTCTGTTGTCTCTGACATACTGATGACTGGCACTTGTCTGGGAGTTTGTGTATGGTCTGGGTAGACTGTAAAACGGAATTGCCCCTCTGGGATAAATAAAGCTGTCTGAATGTGAATTAGGCAAGCCCAATAACAACTTGTCGCAAGCAGCGGTTGTTGTGTTGTTTTCAGAAACAGAAATTAAAGGAATGAATACTGAACAGTGATTTGATTTTCATTTCAAAATTCACAAATGAAGAGGCACTTTCCATTTTCCGGGTCAGAAACGGCAGATGCAACATTCATAAAGGACCTGATTTTCCTTCTCGCCTTTGTAAAATAAAAGTACTCGTTGTACTCATTCCACACAGGAGGGTGGGTTGGCAAAATACTTTTGGACATATTTTCTATCAGTCATAAAGTGCAGCACTGTGTATTATTATCTAACTATAATGGAAGGAATCTGTCTGTCCGTCCGCCCGGCCCTTGCTGACCGGACGAACAGCGCCACGCTGCTATTGCAACCCATTTTGTGGTCGGAGGGAGTATTACACCCGAACGGGCACTGCGCTAGATACTGAAATAAACAGCGCCCCCTCGCCGCCCTCCACGCCTCCGTGGTGCCGAAAGACGACGCAGAGGGGGAAGCGGCCACTGTAGAAAATATGACAAATATTTTAATATATATTTTAAGTATTTTAAAAGTCTAGTAACGACTAGACTTATGATTTGATTTTCATACTAGTATGGCCAAGTTTCCATATGGGGGAGGGGAGGACCAAATGATTAAGACGACGGTCTTTATCATTTGGTCCTCGGCCATACTAGTATGATTAATCCGGCCCAGAGTGTAATATTTTAACACTTGACACGTGTTAGATGTGAGAGTTCACTTCCTGGTTCACAGGTTAATAGTCGTGGTGCAGTTTATCCCTAATTAGCTCCGACAGGGAATAGTCACTTTTTGTCTTTATTCTAGAGGTGAGGGCACTATCTCTGTCTCTTGATTTGTTCTCTGTACTATTGTGCTACTCTTTGTATTAACTTTGTATTATTATGCCCTGTAGAAAAAAAGTGTAGCAGCAGCAGACATAAACAGTGCATAAATACAAGCAAATGAAGTGCAAAAAAGTAAGCAGTATGGATTGAAGCTAATATCATCCATCCAGAAGAACGGACATGGCAGCACACTATGTTCTGCTTGAACAGTAGTCCACAAAATCTTAAAAACATTAACAAGTTCAAAAGTGATGGCACTGGATATGATATTTCTTGCCATGCATTCAAAATATCCATTTGAGTCGCATGACAATGTGTGACTGATGACCGCACTGAAAAGTTGCATTTTAGACAGGAGTACAAAAGAGTGTATAGAGCTCTCTCATCCTAGCATAACAAAATTAACGTTACCATAATTGAGTTAAAGAAAGAATTTCAAATGCCAAACATTTAAATAGACACGACAAATTTCGGGACAAAGGCTAGATGGAGAATAAAATGGGTACCTAGAAAAATACGCTTGGCATACCCTATAGCTAAATTGTGCTTAGGAGACCTCAGCACTTCCCAAAGGACTAGAGAACCAAAGTTGCAAAAAATGGGACAGAAACCAATTACAATCCTCTCCCATTCCAATTAAATCTTCTTTCATTTACCACACTGTGACCAACTGTGTCAAATGCAACACTGTATCACGCTAATGCCTAGTGCACATGTACACAGGTATTTTTGAAAACAGTGTTTTCTATATGTTTTTGGCTTTTCACTCGCATGCAAACTGCGTTTTAGGTCACTGAAAATTGATCTTTTGGAAAACTCCTTCAAGGGGGAAGATTTTCAGAAACTCTATATTCAGTGAAAGTACAGCCAATTTTTTTCCCCCTTCTTAGTCACCCCAAACCCCGGCCTATGAACAATGCAGCGTGGAAGACAGGGTGGAAGAGGAAATCGTGTGGAGGTTTGGGAACCACAGACTGGTCAAGAGGAGCAAGCAGATGGCAATGACACTGGAGCATCTGGAGGGGGTCACAGCCACTGAGGATGACGACACCAGAGAACCAACAATGGAGGACCTGGCTGGCATTCTTTGTACCCACATGTGCCAGCAAGAGGCCTTGGACACTCAACTGAAGGAGTTTACATGTCAGGAGCAGCGTTTTAAGGCCCTACATCCCAGCCCCAGAGCTTACTTCAACAGGGCCAGACACCTTAGGCTTGGAAACCCTTGACTCAGATGATTCAGATGAACTGGGTCCACAGATCCAAGCATGGTCACTAGAGGGCCCTCCTGCCATTGCCTCATCAAGCCAGTTTTGGTTCTCCCAAGAGCCCAGATTAGAAAAGCTGGCAGAGAGTGATGTTATTGAACACTTTCTTACAACTTTTGAAAGGATTGCAGTAGCGGGTAGGTAGCCTAAATCTGACTGGGTGTTTTGCCTTATTCTATCGCTTACTGGTAAGGCTAGAAGTGCTTATGTGCATATGGACATGGACGATGCTCATGATTATAAGAGTGTTAAAGATACCATTCTTAAAAATATGACATTAACCTAGACACCTACAGGCAGAGATTCCACTCCACATAAGTTGAACCTGGTGAAACTCCCAATGAGCTGTATGGGAGACTGAATGAGCTGTATGGGAAGTGGATCCAACCAAATAGTAAAACTGTTCAGGATATTGGTGAAATTATTATCTTGAAGCAGTATTTGTGAATGCTTACCCCTGAGCTTCAGTTATGGATCAGGGAACATGATCCCTCATCAGTTGCAGAGGCTGCTTTGCTGGCTGAGAGGTTTGTGGCTGCCAGGAGAAAATGACAACCATGGAGCTACACCACCTGGAAGGCTGCAAGACACCCACAGGCTCACATTCTCTCAATATCACCAGAGGGCAACACCAGGTGTGGGCAAGGCTCCAATGAGGGAGAACTAGCCAGCAAATACACAAATCAGTCAAGTAATGTACCCATTTACTATCTGTGTGGACAGGAAGGTCACACAAATCCGATGTGCCCTAAGCTCACTCGATCATGTGTTGTGCCTCATCAAAATGACCTTAAATCTATTAATGATCAATCCATGAAGATGACAACTGTCAAAATTAATGGGGAAGCTCTGAAAGCCCTAATCAACACTGGCAGAGATCAGACCATGGTCCACAGGCAATTTGTATCATCTAATGTTACCTGCACTCCTGTGTCCACAGGGATGAGAACCCTTACCCCACTGCTGACATTTACATTGAAGTACAAGGGCAACCCTACCTTTTGAACATTGGAGTTGCTGAGAATCTTCCTTTTCCAGTAGTGTTAGGTAGTGTCAGTCCTGCCAGACCTACCAGTCTTGTTTGATTTGCTACACCAACCTCAAAGTTGTAATGTTGTGGTAACCAGAGCCCAAGCCAAGCTAGTAGATGAGCCCTCTATAACCCTCAGTGTCCTGCCTTTTTATGCTGCGGACCTACACATCCAGCCCAGGAAGTCCCGGAAGTCATGCAGACAA
This sequence comes from Lampris incognitus, assembly GCF_029633865.1. Taxonomy (NCBI): domain Eukaryota; kingdom Metazoa; phylum Chordata; class Actinopteri; order Lampriformes; family Lampridae; genus Lampris; species Lampris incognitus. Next base: position 7,449,327 of record NC_079217.1, read on the forward strand.
AGGAGGCAGGAAATATTCTAGCACACCGTTGTAAAACCATCAGATGAGGTTGCTCCAGATTTGACACTGGGTTTCAAAGTGCCTTCAGACATGGTTCAGATGCAACAAAATGGCCCAAGGTTAGTCACTTTGTTGCAGAGTGTTAGAGAGAGAGAGGTCGAGAGTGAGTTCGAGTACAGTTCCGGAGAGGAGCATTTCCTCCAGAAGGGCATTCTCTACTGTCAACATCGACCAGCTCAGCAGCTAGTGGTTCCCAATGTAGCCCAAAAAGGAGTACTTGTCTTGGGGCACTCTGTTCTCTGGGCTGGCCACCTAGGGATACACAAGACCCTGACTGGCATTAGACACTACTTTCACTGGCCTGGTTTGCAGGCAGATGTTGCCCAGTTTTGTGGGACTTTTCCTCAGTGCCAGAAGGCATAAGGACCCTCTAAGGCTCCGTTCCAACCCCTCCCCATTTTTAGTAGCTCCTTTCAGCATCTTGGTATTATAATAATAATAATACATTTTATTTGTGGGCGCCTTTCAGAGCACTCAAGGACACCTTACAGAATACAGTAAAAAACAAGCAGCGCTGTATGAGACAGCATAAAATCAAAACAGAGCGGAGTTGACAATAAAAAGTTAATACAACAGATAAGTATAAAATCAACATCTGCACACAACTCAATGAAGCGTGGATCAGACTGAATATGCCAGTTTGAAAAGGTACATTTTGAGATGGGATTTGAAGGTAGAAAGAGAGTCAATGTTGTGAGTGTCTTTAGAGAGAGAGTTCCATAGGTGAGGGACAGAAAGACTAAAGGCTCTAGTCCCCATGGTAGTCAAGCGGGCAGATGGCGTAGTGAGTTGGAGAGCAGAAGAGGATGTGAGAGTGCGGGAGGGCGTGTGGATATGAAGGTATGGACATTGTTGGTTCAGTTGAAAGAAGCAAAGCTGGAAACCGCTACATGTTGGTCATCACAGAGTACGCTACTAAATATCCTGAAAGGTTTCCCTTAAAATCTGTCAAAGCAAGGACTGTGACGGTCCCCTTAGTGCAATTTTTCTCCAGAGTTGGTTTCCCCTGTGAGATTTTAACTGACCAGGGCACTGACTTTATGTGCACGCTTTTGAAACAGGTGCACCAACTGCTTGGCATCAAGAGTATGCAAACAACTCTTTACCATCCACAGACAGGTGGACTGACTGAGCGGTTCAACCAGACCCTCAAGTAAATGCTCTAAGTTTGTCAATGACACTGGTTCTGATTGAAATCAATGGCTATCCTACCTCCTCTTTTCATACAGGGAAGTACCCCAGGCCTCTACTTGTTTTTTCCCATTGGAACTGTTGTATGGTCATGAGGTGAGGGGACCTCTTACCTTGCTGATGGAGGCAGCTGTTAACATCATCTCCTGTGTTGTTCAAATGAGAAAGAGGCTACAAAAGCTGGCTGAACTGGCCCAGCAGTACATGGTGGAGACCCAGCAGTACCAGAAAGCTTGGTATGATAAGTCTGCATGGCAGAGGACCTTTATCCCAGGTCAGAAGGTCCTAGTTATGCTACCCACCAGTGACAGCAAGCTTCTGGCAAAATGGCAAGGACCATTTGAGGTGGAAAAACAACTTGGACCCACCACTTACCAAGTTGCAACTCCAGGGGGACCATGTTCCAGCAGGATGCTGCATGTGAACCTCCGCAAGGAGAGGGCTGAAAGACGTGAGAAGAAGGCAGAGGTTTTGAGGATAAAAGCTGTAAAGAAGAGGAGGAAGAGGCTGTAGAGAATCGATACCTGCCCTCACTGAACTTGATCTAGGCCATCTGTTCGCTGATCTACAAAATCAGGTGAGAGCTTTATGTAATCCTCAAATAGTTCAAGAGCACCCAGGTTGCACAAACATTGTTGAACATGATTTTGTGTTAAAATATGAGGCTTCGGTAAAAGGCATGAGTTACAGGATACCGGAGCATCGCCTTGTGTCCCTGAAAAAGGAAGTGGACATGATGCTGTCTCTGGGGATCACTGAGCACTCAAAACGTGAGTGGTGTAACCTAGTAGTTTTGGTCCCAAAGAAGGATGGCACAATATGGTTTTGTATTTATTTCAGATACATGAACTCCGTCAAAATTTGATTCTTATCCGTACTGACGGCATGACAGAACACCTGGACAAAGCCAAAAAAACCCTGACCAACATCGACCTGTGCAAGGGCTACTGGCAAGTGCCTCTTTCTAAGCAGTCCAGGTGGCGGACTGCCTTTTGGACTCCTTGGGGACTTTTCCAGTTTACAGTCCTGCTCTTTGGGCTGCACGGGGCCCCTGCAACATTCCAAAGGCTAATGGATCAGGTATCGAGTGGATGTGATGACTAGGCCTGTGAGTAATTTGATGACGTTTTTGCAGAGGAGGGAGGAACATCTCCAGTATCTGGGGGAAGTTCTGGAGTACCTCCAATTCGCAGGCCTGCCCATTAACCCTGCAAAGTGTGTCTTCGCGAGGCCCGAGACTAAGTATATGGGTTTCATCACTGGAAATGGAGGGATCAAACCACAGCTCCACAAGGTGCACTCCATCAAGTGCTGTCCCCTGCCTCAGAACGGATTGGGTCTTCCTTAAAATGTCCCCTTTCTCTTAAAATCAGCTCTCAGAAAGATTGAGAGTAAGAGGTGATGACCGGTTTCTTCATGTCTTCTTTTATACAATGGTTGAAAATTGAAATTCTGATATAGGTACTTATCTGGGTTCTTTGATATTTATTTGATCTTTTATATATATTTGATCTAGGCACTTTTTACAAAAACATTAGGTTATATAGTTGTGAGGATGCTCGTGCTCATATGAAAAACGAATTAGCGATGACCAAGTCAATTTCAAGACAGTAATGCAAAATCCAAAATACTTTCTCCAACTTGGAGTTGTCTCTAATCTCAGTCAGAATACAGTGTACAGTACAAAAGATGACATTTCCATTTAAGTAACTGTAAATAGGGCCAATGCCACAAAATTTATAGGCTGCTCATGGCAAAAATAACCTACCTCAAGACAACTCAGTATGCAAGCAGGTCTTATCCTAAGTGTTTTTTTTTTTAAATCTCATTACCATCTGTTTAGTGATGGGTAGCATGAGCTTCACATGTTTGGGATGTTTCTGTGTGAACTCATCACATTTTTACATATTTTTCTTAGCTCTTTAAAGCCCACCAATCTGTTGCATCATGGACCCTGCTATAAAACAGTCATCTCACTATGGGCTTGATATATATAAAGCATTTGGCGTGTAATTAAAGTGCATTTTAAAATGTTCTTAGAAGACTGCCTCCCATCTCTAAGGTGAACCCTTTAAAAAAAAAAATGCATGGATACACCTAAAATTCATGACCAAATAAATACTGGATTATGGCTTTGTCCACAATGCTGGATTGTACTATCACCATATAGTATAATTCATCAGCCTTGACTTCTTCTCTATAGAGAAAGGGTCTCTCTTTTTTTCCCACAATTCTCCAGTTCAAATATTTCATACACAAAATGAGTCTGCAAATTTTGATCAGTTAAAACATGATTAACGTTTGATGAATAATGACACAGATGACTCTGAAATGGAAAATTATCAACACAGTAGAGTTGGTTTGATGGCATGAAACCACCAACCACAGCACTGCCAGCAGTTATAGCTAAAGAGAGTTTGATGCTAATGATGTTTACACCGCATTACACTACTGTACAATGGGTGGTTCCAGCCCAGCGTTACGACTGTGGTAATGATTCCCGTGAAGCATTATAGGTTGCTATGCTGATGCTGAAGGTAACCAGGGGAGCCAGCTCCTGGTTTTTATTCATTAAATTGTATTATTTTGAATAAGAATGTTTTTAAGACTGGATACTTGCATTAGTAGTGTGGCAAGGTAGTTTAGTGGTTAAGTCTGTCGCCTCACAGCAAGAGGGCCCCGGGTTTGACTCATGCGTGGAGTTTGCATGTTCTTCTTGTGTTTGTGCAGGTTTCCTCTCAGAGAACAAAATTATGGATGTTATTTAAATTGCTGTCTCCAAATTTTCCATGGATATGAATGGCATATGTGTGTGTGCCTTGTAATGGACTGGCAGCCTGTCCAGGATGTTTCCTTGCCATCCACCCCAGTGAATGCTGGGATAAACTCCAGCCCCCCGCGACCCTGTATTGGATTAAGTGGGTATGGATAATGGATGGATGGGCTTGCATTAGTAGCTGCTGTATACAAAGCACAATACCCTTGAGGATGTTCTCTACTCTCATGTAAATACATACGAGGTGCAGCAGCACAACACTGTCATACTCATTATCACAGTAACGATTTCGGGCATAATTGTTGTATCATCCCTTTAAAAGGTGTTTTTAAAGCTCCGTTTAAAATAAAACAGAACAAAAATCAGACTCCATCCTGTGCCAACATCTAGAAAATGGAAGAAAAAAAAGGAAGGAGCAAAAAGAAATAAAGCCTGCCTTTGTTTTGGTGAAAAATGACTGGCCTTTGGTAAAATTGTGGACTGCAATGACCAACTGCAGCAGAAAAAAAGAAGAGGAAAAGCGGGAAGTGGGTCAGTGCCATTCTTTTAAGCCTCAAATAGGCCAAAGTGGTCCAAAAAAAAAAAAATGCAGAGTGCAAGTGGCTGAATCTTTCACAGCAAAGAGTAATGTCGCTGGAGAGAATGAATAGCATTCTGGTTCACACAAAGAGCCAGTAAAGGCACTCTCAGGCCATCTTCAAGCTAACTTGATGCATTACATACCCTCAGCCATTCATTATCATTAAGCCAGCATCAGGGTATCTACTGTGTGACTCCTGATTCATTACAAACTCCCTCTGCCTGGTTGGGTGCTGGGTGCATCTGCTGCACTCTACCGTTTGCATGTTCACGTGTTGACAAAATACACAACGCACGTCTGAGAGGGAAATGTGTTTGTGCTGCAGAGAGACAGGAGAAAAACCCCGGCAGGTTCTAAACTGTGTTGTAAGCCCCTTGCTTATAGGCTTTGTGCGCAAGTGTCGTTGTTTGGACGAGGTTTTCTTCAGCAATCGGTCGATTCTAAAAATACTCGTGGAACGACTTTAAGTCATTTGGGTCTTAGTTTTCTGATTAATTCGCATGATTAGCTCGAACAGGCCCATTAGCAATCCAACGTGACTGACGAACGTACCCTGCGAACTGATGCGGTTGGACCTGTGCCCCGATAACAAATGTGTAATACTTGAAATAACACTTCACTTTTTAGATGGGGTGCGGTAAGGCCATGTGTTTCTATATTTTTAGAGAGAAAAAAAATGCATCCAAAGAAGACAACTGTGATTGACAGTTCTGGCACAACTAAACGTTCTGGCAGGTCTGGCACATGAGTAAAATAATTTTTAAAAATAAATAAAAAAACAGTTAGAAACAGTATACAGAGATGAACTATACTTTCAAAAATAAATTTGTCACCGGGGGGGGAATGACATGTAAATTTGAGATAAATGCAATGACTCCCAAACTCCAAGATAATTCAAACGTTTTTATGCAAGTGGGAATGTTTCCCAGGTGGCGAGGCAGCACGCTGCCACATAATATTGTCATAATTGCCGCCACACTCCCGTCTACTACTTTCTATATTACTTTCTATATGCCGCTATTGCATTGGAAAAGGTAAATCTGTTTTATGGAACTGGTTCGGTCTCAAATGTCTTTCAATTTGTATTTTTAGGGCAACAACTTTGCAGACATGCATGACGGTGGAATACAGACCCAGTCGAGGCGTGAGCAGACACGTCTGCAAAGCCTCCCAGCGGTTACACTCGTCCCCTGGTGCGAGCCTATATACACATCCTTCACCGCTCTTCGTTTTTTTTTTTTTCTGAATCTGCGTACTGTAGAGATCGGGGTGATCTCAGGAAGGAACAACACTATTTGTCATTTCATTTCATGTACTTTCCCCCCAGCAGTGCAACACAAAGGCAAAAACACTTATCAAAAAACTACAAGAATTTCAAGGACACACTACTATATATAAACTAGCACATATAGCCAAAAAAAACAAAACACTGTCCGACGGAACGAACGCCGGCCAGGATGACTGTTGAAACTGCCGCTCTGCATGGGCTAGCAGTTAGCTTAGCCTGCCCCGCTTCCGTGTCCTGTCGGACCGCCCTCGGTGCTTCCTCCTCGGGCACAGCTCCAGGCAGGGCCGTGGTTCTTGGGCCCACTGGATGCAGCAAACCAGGCTCCCCGGCCTAGCCGATCCAATGCCAGATCTCCGCGGAGTCATTAGAGTGGAGTGGATGAACACCGGACAAAACTCTTCACACCTCAGCTGCAGTTTTACTGAGGACAGATGTTGTTGTGATACAGGTCTTGGTTTCAGCACCGAAAAGGAGATTATGACAAAACTTGGTGACGACGGTTAACACGCGCCTACCCAAGAGCGGTTGAAAAACAGAGTGGCGACACTCCCATCGGCTTCCATTGTAAAAAATGGCGGGGACTTTTCCAGCCAGCTTCCGGGTTATGGGGACCATGAATAGGTCCAAACATTGATATTCACAGCATTGCTTTCCATTGCGTATCAAGCCATTTCAGCGGTAAGCTGATAAGTTAGGAGGTAAGATTTTGGATAATTCACTCCATTTACTGCATTACCTGTCATTAGTATAATAAATACTGTTATTTGTATAAGTGCTCAACATTAGCCGTTGTATACTTGAACTTAATTATTGTTAACGTAATGACCGAACTAGGTCAGCTACCGGGCGGGCTAGCATGTTTGTCGAATTTCTGTCAAATCAGTTTTTAATACATCAAGGAATGAAGGTTAACGTTAAGTAGGAATGTAGGTTTATGGTTACAGGTTGTTAATGATTGCAGGTTGTTAATACACCTGAAGGAAATTATTGTATGAATAAACTACATGGACAAGTAGAACTTTGGCTATCTGGTACTTGCTAGTTAGCTGGCTAGTTTTACACAAACTATGAGGAAAATCCTACACTATATATAACATATTTAATTCAGTTATTTCTACTGGGGAGCATTATATATTACCGTGTTCTGGTTATCAACGGGTCTGTGATGGCAGTTTGCTGTACTGCTGCCATATATCGTCACACTTGAATATAATTAATGTTACTATATTTGGTTAACCTGTTATTAATTTGTTAGCTCGCCAGCGTAGTTTTAAGTTGCCTTGACATGGAACTCGTGAGCTCGTGATCAGGACATGCCCAGCCGTGTGCAGGACTCGTGAACTCTGCGCTCTCAGTAAATTTCCCCTTTGGAGGTTTTTGATATCGGTAGGGCGTTCAACTGGTGAACAAGGTAAACGCACCATATGACAACAGCAGGAGAAGGTTTTTAATATCGGTAGGGCGTTCAACTGGTGAACAAGGTAAACGCACCATATGACAACAGCAGGAGAAGGTTTTTAATATCGGTAGGGCCTTCAAGTGGTGAACAAACACACCGTATGACAACAGCAGGAGAAGGTAAACCGAGAATGTGTCCTTTCTGGAATACATTTCATTGCCATATTTTTCCTAATTAATTTGTGGTGAACATTGCATATGTTGAGAGACGTTGCCATGGCCATTGTGTATTATTCAGGTGGACATTTTTTGCGAGTGTGCAGGGTTATTAACTCTGATATTTATTGTATGGATTATTTTATGGATAACTAAGAAGGACAGATTGCCCATGTTATCACCGAGCTGTAAATGCCTCTGCTCAGTTCACACTCTACAATATACGAAAAATCAGACCTCATCTGACACAGTATGCCACACAACATGTGCAGGCTCGGATAATTACTTTAGCTATCAAATACACTATCAAAAGTTTGTGGTTCTTCTCACAGATCACTACAATGCATTCATTTGTTGTTTCTGCGGCGACAGCAGAGCAGCTTGAGCAGAGGACACAATGCTTTGGCCGGGTATAGCTTCACTGTTTGCTCATAGTTCATTAACTGGGCATACATCTTCTTGTCATAAAAAGACAAGCCAAACAGGCCTTGTAAACAACTCTTAATGTCTATAGGCAGCACCCAAAAAAAATTCAGAGACGCTTGGCCTTTATTCAGTCAGCGGACAGTCTTTTTACGATCACGTATGTGAAAGTCAGGGATCACATCAGGATAATATCAGGGATGTGTGGTGGAGCTGGGGTCGCCACCTTTGTCTCATCAAAAAACTGGACACCGACACACTGCATGCCCGCTCGCTAACACGTTCCAACATCAGACGTTTGACACATCTTTGACAATGCAGGTAAGTGATGTACAGTGCAAGTAGATCGAACCCAATAACATAGCTGATGGGTAGGACATGTCTAAAACCATTGATATTATCAACAGGAATGTAAAGGGAGGTTGACTGATGGTTCAAATAAAGCCGACTACTGCAGGAAACTTGGTTATGTGATGTGTGCTAACACAGTATATGCTAATATGAACGAACGCTTTCCCTCCAAAAAATAAATCTGATACAAGTAACTCATGAAGTTGTCACTCCGCCACTCCACATACCAAATTAATGTAACCGGTTATTTTCTTGCCCGGTGCGGGATTCGATACCAGGTGTACTGCACCACAAGGCGACATCGCTAACCGCTCGGCTAAAGGGTCAGACCCATTACCTAGGGGCTAACGTGTCTTATAAGTAGTTTACATTAACATTAAAGTACATGCAATAAATGTAAAAGCAGTTAAAAGTACAGAGAAATGGTTTCATATTTTAGTATTTACCGTTTAATATCGCACTCTAGCGCTCTCTCAACGGCTCTTACCAACTAAAACCGGAAGTACCTTGCTGGGAAAAAAAACTAAAACCGGAAGTCACAGCGCAACGGAAGGAAGTATTACGTCACAAAATGGACGCCTAGGCAGCGATCATTACAGTTGTGCGAAGCTAATGTAATTTTACAAACCTCTGCGTGTTTACCTACAGTATGCGTCCCAGGCCGGGGGACCGTCCACATTTTGTCTCAACACACGTTGTTCTTCCCCAACTACTAGGGGTCACTTATGAGGGTCTGATTCAATTATTCTTTCTTTCATTGACAGGAGGAAAACATTTTCATGGTGGATGGTTTGCCTAAATAAATTACCACCTCAAATAATTCAATTTCCGTTAATTTGATTAATTTCATACCGAGGGGGAAATAAATTCAAATTCAGAGCCGTTGCATTTCTAATCAAACACTCACCAGGGAAGCCTTTGTCAAAATTAATATTTTTCACCAGATTTTGTTCTAGTCTAAAAGACAAATAAATAGAAAATAGGCGTTGCCTATATCGGCTTGACCACATTTTGTTATGTTACAGCCTTATTCCAAAATGGATTAAATTCATTTTTTTCCCTCATCAATCTACACACAATACCCCATAATGACGAAGTGGAAAAGTATTTGTAGAAATGTTTGCAAATTTATTAGAAATAAAAAACTGAAATATTGCATGTACATAAGTATTCACACCCTTTGCTATGACACTTAAAATTGAGCTCAGGTTCATCCTGTTTCCACTGATCATCCTTGAGATGTTTCTACATCTTGATTGTAGTCCACCTGTAGTAAATTCAATGGATTGGACATGATTTGGAAAGGCACACACCTGTCTGTATAAGGTCCAACTGTTGACAGTGCATGTCAGAGCAGAAACCAAGCCATGAAGTCAAAGGAATTGTCTGTGGACCTCCGAGACAGGATTGTATCGAGGCACAGATCTGGGGAAGGGTACAAAAAAATTTCTACTGCTTTGAAGGTCCCGAAGAGCACAGTGGTCTCCATCATTCGTAAATGGAAGAAGTTTGGATCCACCAGGACTCTTCCTAGAGCTGGCCGCCCAGCCAAACTGAGCAATCAGGGGAGAAGGGCCTTGGTCAGGGAGGTGACCAAGAACCCGATGGTCACTCTGACAGAGCTCCAGCGTTCCTCTGTGGAGATGGAAGAACCTTCCAGAAGGACAACCATCTCTGCAGCGCTCCACCAATCAGGCCTTTATGGTGGAGTGGCCAGACGGAAGCCTCTGCTCAGTAAAAGGCACATGACAGCCCGCTTGGAGTTTGCCAGAAAGCACCTAAAGGAGTCTCAGACCATGAGAAACAAGATTCTCTGGTCTGATGAAACCAAGATTGAACTCTTTGGCCTGAATGCCAAACGTCACGTCTGGAGGAAACCAGGCACCTCTCATCACCTTGCTAATACCATCCCTACAGTGAAGCACGGTGGTGGCAGCATCATGCTGAGGGGGTGTTTTTCAGCGGCAGGAACTGGGAGACTAGTCAGGATCGAGGGAAAGATGAATGGAGCAAAGTACAGAGATCCTTGATGAAAACCTGCTCCAGAGCGCTCAGGACCTCAGACTGGGGCGAAGGTTTACCTTCCAACACAACAACGACCCTAAGCACACAGCCAAGACAACGAAGGAGTGGCTTCGGGACAAGTCTGTGAATGTCCTTGAGTGGCCCAGCCAGAGCCCAGACTTGAACCCCATTGAACATCTCTGGAAAGACCTGAAAATAGCTGTGCAGCGACGCTCCCCATCTAACCTTACAGAGCTGGAGAGGATCTGCAGAGAAGAATGGGAGAAATACCCCAAATATAGGTGTGCCAAGCTTGTAGCTTCATACCCAAGAAGACTTGAGGCTGTAATCTCTGCCAAGGGTGCCTCAACCAAGTACTGAGTAAAGGGTGTGAATACTTATGTACATGCAATATTTCAGTTTTTTATTTCCAATAAATTTGCAAAAACTTCTACAAAACCCTTTTCGCTTCGTCATTATGGGGTATTGTATGTAGATTGATGAGGGGGGAAAAAGGAATTTAATCCATTTTGGAATAAGGCTGCAACATAACAAAATGTGGGGAAAGTGAAGGGGTGTGAATACTTTCCGGATGCACTGTATATGTGGTAATGTTTAGGGTGTATGTTATGGTTGAGAATGCCACATTGGCTACCTTGACGGGACTGCTGGCAAAGACTTGGTTTAAGCAAGTAATATGCGGTTCCCGATAGTGGAAGTTGTACTGCGGTTAATGCGGAGCTACACAGTCCAGTGACGTCCCAGCTTGATTTGGTAAATACAACATTATGCGGTCCATAGTGAGACGGCGTGCACTTAATCGCTTGTCAAGACGGGGCAGGAATGGAGGACCCAAATGCACGACTCTGACTCCTTTCACGGTGCCAGCAGACCCGGGTCTGACTGCCAGCAGACGAGTTTGCCCCTTTTTATTCTTCTGCAGCGTCAAATTTGACGTCATGACGTTCGTGACGTCACGAACTCGCCGGAAAACGGAAGTAAACAGTAGAAAGCAGCATGGAAGCCAGAGAGACGGTGGTTAACATTACTTTTTTTTTATATCTTGTATTTCAGTCTCGCTTTCAAACCCTACAAACTCAACGCAGACTGAACGATGTTCGAGCGCCGCTTGAACGAAGACGGATGGAATTCGTGGCTGAGACGGCACAAAATCGCGCGGACCAAGGCGCTACGTCATCGCGCAAATTAGCGCGTCCGCCCGGGTGTCGCGATTACGTCAACGCCGATCGGAGGTGGAGCCGATAAATACCCGTGACTAATGCAGTCTTTTGACCCGGGAGTGAGGGCCGATTGTACCCTTGACCAGTGGCGCCCCCAGAAATTTTTCATCGGGGGGGGGGGGCAAATGGGGTCACTGAAAATCTTGGGGTGGCACACCAAAACCAAAAGCCATGACTGAATTTGGGGAATTCTATGCTGCTGTTGTAGTATACTGTATAGGCTAGTGGAAAACTGTCAATATGAGAGTTAAGAAAAATATACATTATTGATTTAAATGAACAGCACCTAATGTAAGATATCAGATAGAAGCTTATTATGCATAATCAGAAGCATATTCTGCATATGCGACTCGTGGCTGGGGGGGGCCAGGGATAGTATCAGGGTGGCCGTGGCCACCCCTGGCCACCCCTTGGGGGCGCCACTGCCCTTGACCACCAAAGGCGGATGTTAGTGCGTTTCTTGGCCGAGACGGACTGGGCTAGAACAAAGCTTTAATCAAACAACGAACTTACAGACGGCAGGTATACAGACAGCAGGGAAGGCTCGCAACAGCACGTGGCGCATCCGGCGACCAAGAGTCTCTGTGAGACGATCCGCCAGGGGGAATCTATACATAGCGGAGCCAATCAGGGAGATTGGGCGCAGGTGCGCAGGAACAGCACAGCCAATCGGAGAAAGGGGAACAGGTGAGTGAAGCCGGGCAATCAGGGTCACTCGGGCGAAAGGGGCGCAGGTGGACCGAAACCCCAATCAGGGGATGGGGGCCCAGGCGAGCCCCGATGACCCAGACCACACACCCATGACCTCGCTGCAATCTCACACATGCAGGCCAGGTGTCATGGTGTATGAGGCCCCATCTGGAAAGAAGAAAATGCCTTTTGGAAACGTGAAGACGGGGGGGGGGGGGGGGGGAGCATCTCCCGTATTCCCTTTGAGACCAAATAGTACAGAGGCCAAATAGTACAGAGGCAGGACGTGCTGGTTCAGCTTTTAAAAGAAGCCAGCCGAATGCCACCCAGTTAGCGGAAATCATCGAAATGCATCTGTCATCTGACATCTCCAAAAACTAACTGTGCTAAAGTGTTCTCCAGAAGCAGCACCACAGCTCCCAAATGCATACACACACACACACACACACACACACGCACACACGCACACACACACGCACACGCACGGACTCTTGAGTGCATAGCTGGTCATTACTACGGAGGATTCACAAGATGCAGTTCAGTCATCTGATCCATTCACATCCATTATTCATCCTGCCTGGGTGGAGAGAGACACTGGACCACTCTTCTCAAAGAGACCCAGGAACCCCATCTATTCTCCGGGGGGGGGGGGGAGATTTGCCATGTAGCGGGGTAGCGTGAATCACCGACACCACAATAAAAGTGCGTGCGGGAGAGGGTGGAAACAACAAAAGTTGAGTGTAGGGGGGTATCGAGAGTGCACGAGGACCGAAATAGCCCGCCTGGAGTCCCGCAACTTGTAACTTAAACAAATGCAAACCCCCAAAACAGCAGATCCAAATACTCGCGTGAAAATAGGCCGCGCCTGGCACCCCGGTGGTTTATGCAGGGTGGGGGGTGGGGGGGGGAGGAGGAGATGAAGTAGCCCGGCTGGGCCTGCAGGGAAAACACTTTGTGGAGACATCGTGTGAGTGGCAGGCCGAGCTGGCGAGCTGCCACAGATAATACTATCTGAAATAGATTTGATGTGTGGAATCCAATCTGTGGCGATGGGAGCAGTCCCGGCATTAGAGCGAAGTTCTAAATGCTATCTGCTCATCCATGGAATGAGGACTGACACAAACTCGCGGAGAATAGATTGCGCAATTAGCAACCTTTGTGCGGCTTTGACACCATGAAAAAGGGAAATGAGATTCAACATTGTCGTGCACGCTTCCTCGCCGTGCATTCGTCCCAGGGGGGGAATCCGGGGGACCGGGAGCTGACCTGAGAGTACAGTCTGCTAAATACAAGATTAGCAATGAGGAAAACAAGAGGGGCGTCCACAGCATCTCCTTAGACGACGTCGTGGAATTAGAGGAAGAATACTCACGGTTGCAAACTATCCCCCCCCCCCATGCTCCGGTGTTCCCTACATTTTTGGAGGAGGCAGATCACCTCCTCACCGGCAGCCTCGGCGCGGCTGCTATTCGAAACTGTCGTGCCGCCATTCAAGGCATAGGGGGCGCTCTGAGAGTGCCCATTAAAGAAACCGCCCCACACTTACGAGTGCCTACAAAGACAATTAATAGTTTAATTTCACGGCCTAGCTAAATCAGCACAAAATACTTATGCCTGTGGGGAAGGGAGGGGAGGAGGGGGGGCTAATCAATAATAAAAATAACAAATGCATCTAAATCCATTGCTTTGTAAGACAAAATAAAAGATGAAATATAGCCCCTATACCCCCCTCAGCACAGCCCACAACTCGGTTAAACTAGTTTGGGGGGGCTGCTGTGACGGCAGGTCCTATAATAAACCCTTAATAGCGCGAGACTCGGTTTGCACGAAACGTACTCCAATCAATTGGACAATAAGTCTGTGTGTCGGTTGTCCCCCCCCCCCACCCCCCCGTCCCCCCCCCCACGTGAACCAACCTACAGACTATGGATATGGATAATAGCCTATCAGATAGGTCTGGGTGTCATCGCCAAAGTCACGTCGCCTAATATGATAGAAGGTTCCCAAGCAGAGCCCTCCCTCCGCCTCTCCGGACTCCACATCCCATCCCATGGCCGTCTCTAGGTGATCTAGCGCCGCCAGTATCGAGCAGGTGTCCAACATGGCGATCACGGGGAGCGGATCTCTCACTATGTCTCTGTCGATTTTGGCCATTTCAGCCGCGTTCCTCCTGAAAGGTAAGTTGTTGTTGTTGTTGTTGTTGTTGTTTGTTGTTGTCTCCTCGTCTCGGGCGATGCGGAATCGGCGGCGACGCGTGGAGCGAAGAGCGCCGTCAGAAGTTGCGGCGGCGCGTTGTGCGCGCCCGGACGGACGCGCCGCGGCCGCCCGCTCAACATCTCGGCATCGCTCCGCTCGGCGCCGCCGCTCTGCGGGCAAACGTGCACGTCCTCCGCCGGTCGCCTCCGCGCCACCGACCAGCGGCGGGTCGCGGGGTGTAGCCTCGGGTTTTGCGCCGCAATAAAAGGCAGAAGTGCCGTCAAAAGTGATGCGCGGCGAGGGGGGCGAGGAGGGGAGGGAGGAGGGGGGGGGGCATGGTCCGTCATGTGCCGGGCGGACGAGCCGAGCGCTTTGGGCAGAGCTCCGCGGCGCGGCGTCGGGAACCCGGGCGAGCGACGACAGCCAGGCTCTTTAGCGTCACTCGTAGCCGGGCTGCGTGTGAATTCGGCGCAAGGGTGCTTTCGTCTTGTGGCCGTATCAAGCCTCCCCCCCTCCCCCCCCCACCCCGGTGCCTACCTAGCACCAACACACGGTCCCTAATGTGCGAGGTCTGCACTTAAGGTGCGCTTTGGAAAAACACGCATTGCAGCTCTGGAGTCTCGTGTGTGTGCGTGTGTGCGTGCGTGTGTGTCCTCCGGCCGCGGTGAGCTGAAATAGCCGCACGACTGCAGCCTCCACCGCCAGTTCATGCTGCATGCTCCGGTCCGCAGTCTGCGCTTCCTCACTGGTCGAGGATGGTCGGACGTGGAGATTTGCCCCGTCGATATTCGGACCGAGGTGTGCGTGTGTGTGTGTGGGGGGGGGGGGGGGAGGAAGAGGAGGGGGGGGGAGCTTGCAACTGCATGAACCGCGGGCACCACCATTATGAACGACCCGTGCAGTCTGCACTTCCTGTGTGGCTGTTTTTGTTTTTTTTGTTTTTTTTGTTATTTCGCCGCGCGGTCAGAGTTGCATGCGTCAGTGTCCTTTTCTTTTTTACGCCAACGCGTCCCTCCCGCGGACAGCGCTGACGTGTCCCGAGTCGGTTAGCGGATGTCACCCGGCGGCCAGTCTCAAACGCCTCCGAGCGCGGCCGGGTGGACGCGTTGTGGCGTTAACACCTCCCCCACCCCCCCGCCCCCGCCCCCAAAAAGTGGTGAAAATGACACGCGGCAGCCGTAACGGCGTGTTTACGGCAAATGGGACATAATTCCTCCCCCACATCCGATCACGACTCGCTGAACTATTTGCTTCCCTCACCAACAGGTCTGAATAAACTCACCGGCGTGCGCGCGCGCGCATGCACGTGTTTGTGTGTCACGCGATCGCCAGCCGAGGAGGGGGGGGGGTGTTGGGTTAGCGGATGCGTTTGGAAGTTGGACTCGAGTTCGGATGGCTCATCGCGTCCCAAATGCTTTTCCCCCCTCGCCGGCTGCAGGATTCATTACGGGCGGCGTCGCGGAGCCTCCGGGTGGCGTTTCCAGCGTCCTGCAGCTCCCCCCCTCTCCCCCCCCCCCGCCACGCCGCTTCAACCGAGCCCTCCGTCACGTGCAGAAGCGAACCAGGCACGCTCGGTAAAGGACGAGCGCGCGCTGCAGTGACGTGGGGGGTGGGGGGACCCTAGGACGCAGCAGCGTCTAGACACGCCACCGTCCCGAGACGGGACACAACGTAGTCTGGTTTCAGGTTCCCCGTTCGTTTGAGTCTCTGCGCACCGGCCACCCGGAGCGCGACGCTCTTTCACCCCCCCCTCTCACCCCCACCCGGGTGGGTTTGATAGACAGTCAAAACATAAGCATCGCTCCATCGCGTCATGTTAACTTCGTTTCCGGTGTTCACGTGCTTGGTGGTGGGTTGGTCGTCGGCGGAGGTGTCTTCTCCGTCCTGACAGGACAAAGGAGGGACGCCCCCCACTGGCTGCACAAGATCTACACACGACACACCGCGCGCGCGACAACATCTGTTTCCCCCGCTGACAACACAACAGCGTCAGTCCGGCTGCCGGTCCGGGGGCCGGGCCCTCGGTAGAGCAACAGCTCTACACAGGGTCCGGGGGCCGGGCCCTCGGTAGAGCATCAGGGCCCTCGGTAGAGCATCAGGGCCCTCGTTAGAGCATCAGGGCCCTCGTTAGAGCATCAGGGCCCTCGGTAGAGCATCAGGGCCCTCGGTAGAGCATCAGGGCCCTCGGTAGAGCATCAGGGCCCTGTGTAGAGCATCAGCTCCGGGGTGACGCTCTACACAAGGTCTGGGGGCCGGGCCCTCGGTAGAGCATCAGGGCCCTCGGTAGAGCATCAGGGCCCTGGGTAGAGCATCAGCTCCGGGGTGACGCCGGGGTTTCTGAAGGTTGCATAATCCCACTTGTTGTCGGCTGGAGCGCACTCGTCCTGACTTGAGCGACGGGGAAGTAGATCAATGGCGTCTGTCAAGGTGCCACGAGGAAAAGGTTGAGGGGCTTGGGGTCTTTTTTGAAAAAAATTATTTTCTATTTTATTTTAAAGAAACAACGCTAACGTGCTATACAGGCCCGGGCGATATGGACAAAATCACACATCACGACGTTTTCTGGGCCAAATACCTCGATGTCGATATGGTGACGGTATTGTGGGGATGAGTGTTGGCGCTTTCACGAAACATTGACACAACGAGATTTTTGATAAATAATCATCAGTAATGCCCCCCCCCACACACACACACATTATATATATAATATATATATATAATATATATATATATATATATAATGCAGCCTGCAGGAAAACACAACTCTTGTGCCACACCACGGCATTACGATAGCCTAAATCCCAGATGATATCTAGTCTCAAATCATGATATCGGTATTATATCGGTATCGTGATATCGGTATTATACCGGTACCGTGCTGTCGGTATTATATCGATACCGCCCTCGTGCCGTACACTCTACTGAGCTTAAGGATGCTGCTTGGCATACGTGACGCGGGGAGTGGCTGAAGATGTCCTCTCCATTCCCAGCGGCGGGGCTCGGCTTTGGGACGACATTA
This sequence comes from Lampris incognitus, assembly GCF_029633865.1. NCBI lineage: Eukaryota > Metazoa > Chordata > Actinopteri > Lampriformes > Lampridae > Lampris > Lampris incognitus. The sequence continues at coordinate 7,466,760 of NC_079217.1, forward strand.
AGAAATACACAATTCTGACAAAACCGATGCGTGTGTGTGCGCGTGCGTGTGTGTTTGGGGGAATGACAACAAGCACTATGTAAAGTTTTATACCCATCGCCGTTTTATGTTCGTCCTCTTTGTCAGCGGCACACCTACGGGGGGCGCACACCTGCGCGCGCGCTCAGGCTCCGCGTGAGGTGCAGGGGTGCGGGAGGAAAGGCAACGCCGCATAAATCAGCGCCCGTCCTGCAGCGTAATGAGCAGGTCTCTGGCTATCGGCGCGGAGTCGCACGAAGCGCGTTTCACACCACACTTACCACCCGAACTAATGGCCCCGTGATCTGTGCCAGCTTATGAAGGATCTCGTTGCCTGTACATTGAGATCACCGCAGTGCATCATTTGTAGCAATAATACACTCTTCTATTTAAAGAAATTGAATTTATTGCTCATTAAATTTACATTAAACTCCGCCTAATAAGCCTCTCCCTAATTGCTAGATAATGCATGGCACTACTTTATGTGGTGGCAGCTAATCTTACTTTTAAAAAGGAGGGGGTTGGCAGAGCTTTTCGCTTCCACACAGGAAACCGCTGGTGGCACGTGAAGGGAGACGCCGTGTGTGACGTATGATTATCACTTCACTTAGCAAACGATAATCGGGCCGTGCAGCTCTGTCTGCTCCGAATAGCGCTCCTTTTTTCCTTTGGTGTGTGTCTGTGTGTCAAGTCAGGTTTATTTGTGTAGCCCTTAATCACAGTTGCAGTCTCATAGGGCTTGTGTGTGTGTACGTGTGCACGTGTGTAGGTGTGAATGGGTGTGTGTGTGTGTGCATGGGTGTGTGTACATGTGCACGTGGATGTACGTGTGCATGGGTGTGTGCGTGCGTGCATGGGTGTGTGTACACGTGTGCGTGCGTGTGCACGTGTGAACGGGGGTGTGTGTGTGTGCATGGGTGTGTGCACGTGTGCACGTGTGTGTACGTGTGTATGGGTGTGTGTGTGTGCGTGCATGGGTGTGTGTACACGTGTGCGTACGTGTGCACGTGTGCACGCACGTGTACATGTGCAAGTGTGTGTACGTGTGCATGGGTGTGTGCGTGTGTATGTGTGTGTACGTGTGCATGGGTGTGTGTGTGTGTGCGCGTGTGCATGGGTGTGTGTGTGTGTGTGCGTGTGCATGGGTGTGTGTGTGTGCATGTGTGCGCGTGTGTGTTCACGCATGCACACTGCTAGTTTAGTTCACACTTAAGGCTCCGTGCTGCCTTCTTTCTCAGGGACGGCTCATATAGTGCAGAGCGGATGTCAGGTGTGTTTTGTGGTTACGGGGCCGAGGGTGGGGGCGGGGGGGTGTGGGCGGGGGTGAACAGGAGGATTTTATCGTTGCGTTTGTCCTTCCGAGACAAGAGGATGAAGGCTGCCGGCTGGTTGATGGCTGTTGGGGACTGTGACGGAGGAGCCATAGTCTATCTCCGGCCTCGCACGCTTTCCAAAAAAAAAAGAAAGAAAGTATTTGAAACACTCCCGTCTCTGCTGGGGTCCTTCAGCTTCTGCATAATGCAGCTTTTATTTCTCTATTTGATTATTTATTTACTGGTCGGCACGCCGTACTACCGTATACTGAGTAAGCGGACACGTTGTCAGAGTAAAGCAGAGCCGTGGTTCGACATGCCGTCGCCGCATCCGGGGGGGGGGGGGACATGAAAGACAACCTCGGGACGGTCTCTGCAGAACCGGTTTACGCTGCAGCGCCGCGTTACGGACGCGGGACAATCACAAGAAATGTGACTGTGCCGAAACATAGTAAACAGTCAATTAGGAGAAACAGACGGATGACAGGCCCTTTCATGATTGTGGGGACAGAGGCAGCCATTCATGGCAGCGCCGTGGTAATGAGCAGAGGAGCTGGTGTCTCCGCGGATAAATATGACATTGTTCTCTCTCTTCCCCGGATCTGAGAGACCTCCCTCCGCCGGCCGCGTCTCCCGGGCTGTGGCGCGCACGTCCGCGATGAGAAACACTGGAAACGCGGTGGTTTTGGGTTTGAAAGGGGGCCTAGAGTGCACATTAGCACGGCTGATGGAGCAATCACAAGCCGCCATTAAGGCGGGCTGCGGCAGCGGCCATGGCACCGCCGCCGCGTCCCCTGAATGGAGACGGTGGCCAAATTCAGGACTCGGGAACACGTTGTCATTTCACTTCACGCACTTGCGTACATGAAATGAGACGAAATGCTGGTTCCCCCCCCCCCCCCAAGCCCACAGCAGGGCAACACAAAGACAAAAACACATCCGAAAACTACAAGAACACACTAACACATTTACCAGAACTAAACAACAAAACCACTGTCCAAGAGAACGACCGCCGGCCTGCATGGGCTAGCAGTTAGCTTAGCCCGCCCCGCTTCCGCGTCCCGCCAGACCGCCCTCGGCGTTTCCTCCTCGGGAGCAGCTCCAGGCAGGGGCCGTGGTCCCCGGGCCTACCGGACGAAGCAGACCGAGCTCTCCCAGCCGATCCAGCGCCGGCTCTCCCAGCCGTCAAACGAAGACAAAACTTAGACGTGGACAAAGACGCTGCATGGACGGTACTGGGTGAGGCCGCAGCAAATGTGAATTCGCGCCGCCATATTCCGACACCGGAAGTCTGGACTTTCGCTCTGGAGATCCGGCACCAGCTGCCCCACCCAGACACCCTCCCCGCGCTCCTCACGACGACATCAAAAACACCAGTCGACGCCAGGTGAGGCCGCCGCCAGACCGCCCTCGGTGTTATCGGGACTGGCGGTCTGCATGGGCTAGCAGTTAGCTTAGCCTGCCCCGCTCTCCCAGCCGATCCAGCACCGGCTCTTCCAGCCGATCCAGCGCCGGCTCTCCCAGCCGATCCAGCACCAGCTCTTCCAGCCGATCCAGCGCCGGCTCTTCCAGCCGATCCAGCACCAGCTCTTCCAGCCGATCCAGCACCAGCTCTCCCAGCCATCAAACGAAGACAAAGCTTAGACGCAGACGTGGACAAAGACGCTGCATGGACGGTACTGGGTGAGGCCGCAGCAAATGTGAATTGGCGCCGCCATATTCCGACACCGGAAGTCCGGACTTTCGCTCCGGACTTGGATTGTGGAGACCCTCCATAATCTGCACCGCGTCGTCGTTTAAAGGCAAATGTGAAAGTAGAGGGTGCAGGCGGTGCAGGCGGTGCAGGGGCCGTTGTCGCTCTCCCGTCTCCCGGTGGAATTGCATGGGAATGACACGTGGGTTTCGTCATGTCGCGACGCAACGTTTGGCTGTCGAAATGAACCACAACGACCATCTGCCGCCCAATATTCCTGAAATATAGGAGGGAGTCTTACTCGGTTGGATTTTACACTTGACATTACCCGTGGTGCACCAGCGATGCACCACGTGCTATTTTTTTTGCATGAATAAGCAGAGCTCGTGATATAAATATCAAGCGTGTGCACAACTCCCAGCGACGATCATAATGATGATGTTATTTTCAATATGGCCAGGAAGCAATGCAACGGTGTACACAGTGGCCAGACGCCGTCGCGCCGGCGCATCAGACAGACGTGCGGCGTCTGACACAGTCCCGCATAACAAGGCCGAGAAGGCGTCGCCGGATCCGCGTCTAGAGCTGCAGCCACGCCGCCCGTGGCTGCAGCATCCAGACAACATCCAGACTCAATAACTGTTCGCTCAATGTGGGCAACAAGAGAACTCCCGGCTCTCCGAGCGAGACGCGATCCGCAATCAATGATTTCTCTTGACGAGAATCCCACCGATCAATCACGGTGGCCGGCGCGAGCGCAACACGCCACGGCTTACAAATCGACGGCGTGCGCGCGCGCGCGCGTTCACCTCGGGCCGTGCTCTCAAGAGCCGCCCCCCCAAAAAACATGTCACGTATCAGATTGGCCCCCCCCCCAGATTCCCATCGGATCGATATATCAAGCCGCTCGATGCCCCGTCCCGCGCAGTCTGCCTCTCCCTTCTTTCTTGTCGTCGTCACGTTTTTTCTTTGGCGCTCGCGCATACTGACGGGGGCACGTTGTTCACCCGGGCTTCGGACACAGCCACCTCGCCCCAGGTGAAAGGTTAGGATAAGGGGGGGCTGGTTACTCATCCCTTACTGTCACGTGTCGCCTTTCAGCGGTCTCGTGTCGGGGTGAAGTTCGGATGTTGTCACGTTGTCACGCGCGTTCTTGTCCTAATCAATAACCACGCGAGAATCGATCAAGCCAACGCCTCTCACAATAGGAGGTCTACATTGTTCGAGGCTGTTATTATTTGAAAGACTCAAGTTTGGTTTGATATCATTCTCTCCCCCCCCCCCCACAGAGGAGCGTGGGGAAGTAAGAAACACAAAAACACAAAACTTTCCAGCACGCTTGAAGGGAGTTTTGATGCTGTCTGCATAAAAGCGGGGCTGCTCTCCGACAGGGGCGCGTCCGCCGCGGGGCCTGGGGGGGGGGGGGCGGGGGGGGGCGCCATGCTGGCCGGTTATCAGCCTGGCGATACACCCGTCATAATTAGCTCTCGGATGCGGCGCCGTAATCTGTCATTGTCAGTCTGATCAAGACTGTGAAAACCAGGGTGCCGAGGCTCATTCACCCCAAACCAGAAGCCTATTGATTACCCCTCCATTACCCCTCCCGGCCGAATCACTGCGCCGCGCGGACACGCGGGAGGCAGCGGGGCCCATGGAAGCGGGGCAACTCGGAGTCGCATCGTTTACATCTCGGCTGACAGGCACATGTGTTTGGAGAGGAAATATGGGGCCTGCGCCGCAGCCTCTCTAATGGCGGCCCGGCGGCCCTGAACGAGGGGAGGCCGGATCGCCGCCGAGCCGCCCCGCGCGCCGGGGTGTGGCGTCGTGCCTGCGACCTGGGAGCGGCTCCGCCTACTCTCAGCACGTGCAGAAGTCACTCTGACGAAGGGAAACGCGTGTTCTGCGAGGGGCGCGCCGTTTGTTTCTGCAGGAGCATCTGTGTGTAGCATCTGTGTGTCGCATCTGTGTGTCGCATCTGTGTGTCGCATCTGTGTGTATCATCTGTGTGTTGCATCTGTGTGTATCATCTGTATATAGCATCTGTGTGTAGCATCTGTGTGTATCATCTGTGTGTAGCATCTGTGTGTTGCATGTGTGTTGAATCTGTGTGTTGCATCTGTGTGTATCATCTGTGTGTTGCATCTGTGTGTAGCATCTGTGTGTAGCATCTTTGTGTAGCATCTGTGTGTCGCATCTGTGTGTATCATCTGTGTGAGCATCTGTGTGTATCATCTGTGTATAGCATCTGTGTGTAGCATCTGTGTGTATCATCTGTGTGTAGCATCTGTGTGTTGCATGTGTGTATAGCATCTGTGTGTATCATCTGTGTGTAGCATCTGTGTGTTGCATGTGTGTTGCATCTGTGTGCATCATCTGTGTGCTGCATCTGTGTGTAGCATCTGTGTGTTGCATCTGTGTGTAGCATCTGTGTGTAGCATCTGTGTGTATCATCTGTGTGTAGCATCTGTGTGCATCATCTGTGTGTTGCATCTGTGTGTATCATCTGTGGGCATCATCTGTGTGTAGCATCTGTGTGTATCATCTGTGTATTGCATCTGTGTGTTGCATCTGTGGGCATCATCTGTGTGTAGCATCTGTGTGTATCATCTGTGTGTTGCATCTGTGTGTATCATCTGTGTGTATCATCTGTGTGTTGCAAGTGTGTAGCATCTGTGTGTATCATCTGTGTGTATCATCTGTGTGTTGCATGTGTGTTGCATCTGTGTGTATCATCTGTGTGTAGCATCTGTGTGTATCATCTGTGTGCATCATGTGTGTATCATCTGTGTGTCCGGCTTAAAGTCATAAACATGACTGTTTAGTGCGACAGATTTTAACGACCCCCCCCCCCGACAGACACAACAGCAGCAGGGAAAGGAAAACGAAGAGGAGCTAATCGTGTGAAATTGAACCCTTCATCCTTCCCTCTCCGTCCTACTCACTTATTATTTCATGAAATAACTGGAAGCACATCAGGACAAGTTCAGGCCTTGTCTCCAGCATGTTAATCAAGCCGGTGTTGTGGCCCGTTGGCCTCTGAAGGAGAAAAAAATGGCACCGACGTAGCTGTTTGGTTGTCCTGGTACTGTACCAACTTATATATATATATATATATATATATATATATATATATATATATATATATATATATATATATATATATATATACATGTCAAGCCAAACTGAAACTTATTTAGTAGTAAATAGTCGACGAGGGCGGCATAGTAAGAGGGTCCTGGGTTCGAGCCCCGGGGTAGTCCAACCTTGGGGGTCGTCCCGGGTCGTCCTCTGTGTGGAGTTTGCATGTTCTCCCCGTGTCTGCGTGGGTTTCCTCCGGGGGCTCCGGTTTCCTCCCACAGTTCAAAGACATGTAGGTCAGGTGAATTGGCCGTACTACCGTGTCCCTAGGTGTGAACATGTGTGTGTGTGGGCCCTGTGATGGCCTGCCGGCCTGTCCAGGGTGTCTCCCCACCTGCCGCCCAATGGCTGCTGGGATAGGCTCCAGCATCCCCGTGACCCTGAGAGCAGGATAAGCGGCTTGGATAATGAATGGATGGATGGATGGATGGATGGATGGATGGATGGATGGATGGTCTACCAGGTGTAACGGCACAGTCCTCAAATCATACGTAAACCAAAGGGTCACCCCACTACCGAAATACCGAAAACCAGGACTGGAACCTGCCGTCGCTCCCGAGTTGATTGACAGGTCTCTTAACACAAGGACTTACACTAAACAACAACTTGAATTTGAGTTTTTAACGTTCTCTGATGCTGTAAAAGGGTTTGTTTACATCTGTAACGGTCGTCAATAGTAGAGTAAAACAAAATGCCTTTTTTTCCCCCCCATCTATGACTCAAACTCTTCAATTATGGTTGTAAATACGCCTCAGTTTGATATAGTCAAACGAGAAGAGTGCACTCAGTAGAGTGCAGATCTCCACCAGCCGTACCCCTCCTTCTCTGGTGCTCTGACGTAGGCAACAAACCAGCTGAGGCGCTCGCGCTCAGTTGCGGCATAAAACAGGTTTTTCAAAGGTTTTGAATCACCACAAACCACGACGGGTCCTTGATGATACAGTCATAACCGCACAAAAATGATTAGGCTGACGGGCCCGGGAGTACGGGAGATTAGCAGCTGACAGACAGACAAACACACACACACAGACACACACACGGACGGAAAAACCAGTGTTTTTCCTGCCATTAGAAGACTTCTGCACAGCGCCCAAGTCGACTGAATGAGAAATATGGAAAAAAGTTGTCAGCATGCAGCGCTCGGGCTAAGAAATCTCCCCAATAAAAACGTTTTGCCTGTCAGTCTGCGGACAGAAAAACCAGTGTTTTTCCTGCCATTATAAGACTTTTGAGCAGCACCCAAGTCGACTGAATGGGGAAATGGGGGGGGGGGGGGTTGTTAAAATGCATCAGTCAAGCTAAAAAAATGTACCTAATAAAACCATTTCGCCTGTCAGTCTGTGGATGTGCAGCCTCCTAGGTGGACCCTCCCATGAATGCGACCAAGTCCAATGTGAACTTGCACTTTTCAAAAAATAAAGGTTTGCTATGCGACCATTTTGGTCTAACCTTGTCTTTATTTTCATAACATCGTAGCCAGAATTCTGGGAGCAGCCGGGATCGAACCCGAGTTCCCCGCACCACAGGCGACTGCGCTGACCAGTTAGCTAAAGGGTCCGACCCGTTAGCCAACGGGCTAGCGAGTCTACACACCCGTGGTCGTACCGTTACACTACCCCCCCCTCCTTCGGGAAGTGCGTCCCCACCCTCCTGCATACCAGCTCCCCCTAATGCCTGAGCGTATAGGCGTCCCACCACTGCCCCCGAATGTAGCGAGAATTCAGGGAGCGGGCGGGATCGAACCCGAGTTCCCCGCACCACAGGCGACTGCGCTGACCAGTTAGCTAAAGGGTCCGACCCGTTAGCCAACGGGCTAGCGAGTCTACACACCCGTGGTCGTACCGTTACACTACCCCCCCCTCCTTCGGGAAGTGCGTCCCCACCCTCCTGCATACCAGCTCCCCCTAATGCCTGAGCGTATAGGCGTCCCACCACTGCCACCAAATGTAGCGAGAATTCAGGGCGCAGGCGGGATTGAACCCGAGTTCCCCACACCACAGGCGACTGCGCTGACCAGTTAGCTAAAGGGTCCGACCCGTTAGCCAACGGGCTAGCGAGTCTACACACCCGTGGTCGTACCGTTACACTACCCCCCCCCTCCTTCGGGAAGTGCGTCCCCACCCTCCTGCATACCAGCTCCCCCTAATGCCTGAGTGTATAGGCGTCCCACCACTGCCACCGAATGTAGCGAGAATTCAGGGAGCAGCCGGGATCGAATCCGAGTTCCCTGCACCAAAGGCGACTGCGCTGACCAGTTAGCTAAAGGGTCCGACCCGTTAGCCAACGGGCTAGCGAGTCTACACATCCGTGGCCGTACACTGTTACAGTATAATAAAGCGAGGTAAACCGTTTACAATCGACTCACATCTACGGTTGACTCAGATCGGGCAGCGACGAAGAGCTGCGGTGGTCGAGCGAGCTAAAGTGTGAATGGAGAGAGGGAGCGGCAGTAGCGAGATCAAACGTTGTTCAAAGGTTTTGAATAAGCGCAACCACGAGAGGGTCTTCATCGCACTCATAACTGCGCACAAACATTCTGTAGGCTTATCGGTCAAGATCGGTCAAGTAGTTTGTGAGATTAGCCACGGACCCCCCCCCCCCCCCCGCGCACACACACACACACACACACCCAAAAGCAAACCCAATATCGCGATAATAAATCACAGATTGGGCCTTTAAACCATCTTATCTTTACTCTACTGGCAAGAGATTGACTGGACATTTTCAATTAGGCCTCCTCCAAACTCCTGGAAGAAGCCTCCAGACAAAACTCTTATCAGCAAACTTTTTCAGTTTTTCTAAACTGGAAACTCTTTTGTTTTGTTTTGCTGTGACAAAGATTTCATTCAAGCAAGAGCTCGTTTCTGGTTCTGTCACGACGAGGCAGTGTTGTGAATATGGTGGGAACTCCTGTGGGGGCACCGAGTCTCTCTCAGTCCCTGTTAATGAGCTGTGGGGTCAACGGGGTCAGCAGCGCTCCTCGATTGTGGGTTGATGCTGGGTTTGTTCTCTTGTTTTCGCCCCGCTCTGTCTTACAGTTAGTTGGCGACTTTGTTTCAAGAGTTTGAGTGATGGGAAGTTTGCATAAAAAAATTGAAAGTTTAAATAAGAATATATATATATTTTATTTTATTTTATTTTTTTGAGTGGGGGCACAGTGGCGGAGTGGTTAGCACGGCTGCCTCACAGCAAGAAGGTCCTGGGTTCGAGCCCTGGGGTAGTCTAACCTTGGGGGTCATCCCGGGTCGTCCTGTGTGTGGAGTTTGCATGTTCTCCCCGTGTCTGCGTGGGTTTCCTCCGGGGGCTCCGGTTCCCTCCCACAGTCCAAAGACATGTAGGTCAGGTGACTCGGCCATACTAAATTGTCCCTAGGTGTGAATGTGTGTGTGTGTATGTCGGCCCTGTGTGATGGCCTGGCGGCCTGTCCAGGGTGTCTCCCCGCCTGCCGCCCAATGACTGCTGGGATAGGCTCCAGCATGCCCGCGGCCCCGAGAGCAGGATAAGCGGTTCGGATAATGGATGGCTGGATAGGTTATGATATATGGGTTTCCACACTAAGTGGACGAGCATCAATCTGAGATGGCGGGAGGCTTTTTAGCTGTGAGCGCTAGACACTATGTTCATTATTTATGAGAGGTTCGTAGACGCCTTTTTCACTTTGTAGTGCAAAACATCTCAACATTATGAATGTCGTTATTAGCGCTGAAACGACAAGCCGGATTAGCTATCGATCGACAGGAAATTGATCGATTATAATTTTGGTGGTCAATTCATCCATAAAAATGCCAAACGTGTGTTGGTTGCAGCTTCATGAATGGTTGTGGTTTGCTCGCCTTCCTGATTTGTGTCATGACATGAATATGTTTTAAGAGGTCACTTTGGCCTCCAGAAACTCAAGCTGGGTCCTCATCAGTCCTGTTAACAGACTACATTAAGAAGGAAGGCCACTTTATTTTGTCGTTGTACAGTTGTTTTATGGTTACAATGCATTTGTTCCCTGCATGTAACCCATCCTGTTGTACTGCAACAGTGGGCAGCTGCAGCGCCCGGGGACCAACTCCAGTCCTTCTTTCCATTGCCTTGCTCAGGGGCACAGACGGGGGGGGGGGGCTGGGGGGAATAGCGTGATCCTCCAACACACTACGTCCCCCTGGTGAAACTCCCCCCTGTCAGGTGAAAAGAAGCAGCTGGCGACTCCACATGTATCAGAGGAGGCATGTGGTAGTCTGCAGCCCTCCCCGGATCGGCGCGGGGGGGGGGGGGGGTGGCGGCGACCGGGACGGCTCGGAAGAGTGGGGTAATTGGACGGGTACAATTGGGGAGAAAATGGAGAGGGGGGGGGAATCTCCCCCCCCAAAATAAAGCAATCCTTACGAAGATGGCAAGGGAAATCACATTTCTATGAGCTTGAGTCTTGTGACTCTTTGCGCCACGGTGAAGTGAAGGGGTTACAGAACGACCGGCGCATTCTTGGTGATATCAAGACAAGTCCGTTTTATGCCGTGGGTGTTATTACAATTAATAGGTTTGTCAGACCAACCTGACAGCAAACACCTGCTCTTGGTTGTTCCCCAAGAGTGCCCCGGCCATCCGTTGTGGGTAAGACACATTTTTCCGATCATCTCGGACAGTTTCCTCGTTCTGCGCCACCTGCTCCTCCTGCAGAACACGCACCGTGTCGTCAGAGCGGCACGCAAACATTTATTTGCATTTACGTAGCTAAATGGCCAGATGTGCCTTTGACGTGGTTTGGCCACCGAGGGCATCCCGGGTGCGTCTTGTTTAACTTCGGCCCATTTACGGCCCTGATTTCATGCGGCTAAACTCCGCGTAAACACAACCAGATCGCCCATGGTGCATGTTAACCGACTGGGGGGAAAAGAAAGGGGTTCTGATGCTAATGTCTGTCATATGTTGAGACGACCCTGCCGCCCCCCCCCCCCCAAAAAAAAATGACACGGAGCACTCGAGGAGCTCTGCTGCCACAGGAAAGGCCTTGAACGTTGCATCCAGCTGCAGGTCGTCACAACGTGCACTCGGGTGTTGTTCCACATAAGACAGACTTGGGATTTGTGCAGCATGCCGTGTAGGACTAACCTGCCGGTGCCTAAAACAGATATCAATAAAGGTAAACAGCGCTGGCCTGGGGATGTCATTAAGAAGAATAGCGTGTCTAGACCTCATAAAGCTAAAACATATTGTTATTTCCAAGCAGCAGGAGTTATCGCCTGTGAGCACTAAGATGACATCCATCAATTTGGAGTTTTATTGGAAAATGCAGATCGGCTGCTGTGGGAGATGTAAATGATTTATTTAGCATAAAGTTTTGCTCGAACAGGCAGGGAGATAGTGTAGTTAGTGAGGGCAGGGAAGTGTCTTTGTGACAAAGGCAACGCCGAGGCGAAAGCTGATTTTCCCGAGCCCGGGAGCGCGGCCATCTAAGCAGGAGTAAATAGGTTGGAACTAAAGGAGGTGGATTATTCTGGTTGAAATGTCATTAGATGTAAGGGGGGGACGTCGAATGAAATGCAAATGTATCGGCGATGTCGAACATGATTCCATTTTTGTAAACTTGCGCCCAAATGTCATATATTTCAAGGCCGGAGCTGATAGCGTCAACGTGATAAGTGCAGGATTGTCATTTCTGGCGTCCCCATGTGCTTCCGTTGCATTGTTTGGACCAATTAATTTGAATCTGTTTCACGTTTCATATTTATTTATTCAGATTTTTTTTTCCCTTTGAGATATATGGAGACAAATACCACACAGTCACATTGGCTAATATTGGATTTTAGACACAAAACAGAGTTTACACAATAAATCTGGATAGATAGAGTGAAGACAGATTTTAATTTCATATACATTATGTAGCAGCACTTATCATATCCACCACATATCACACAGCACCCTTCAGCAAATAAATCACATTGTGAGGGTGTGTGTGTGTGTGTGTACAAGGTTTTTCTATCCTAACAGGAACCAAGTGTCCCCGTTAGGATAGAAAAACCTGAAACCGCCTACCTTGTGGGGACATTTAATGGGGGAAAGGGTCTATTTTGGGCGGCACGGTGGCACAGTGGTTAGCGCTGTCGCCTCACAGCAAGCAGGTCCTGGGTTCAACCCCCGGGGTTGTCCAACCTTAGGGGTCATCCCAAGCCATCCTCTGTGTGGAGTTTGCATGTTCTCCCCATGTCTGCGGGTGGGTTTTCTCCGGGTGCTCCAGTTTCCCCCACCATCAAAAAGACATGCATGTTAGGGTTAATACTCCTGTCTGTGCCCCTGAGCAAGGCATGGCAAGACGAACTGGAGTTGGTCCCCGGGTGCTACATGGCAGCTTCCCACTGCTCCTAGCTACACAGCTAGGATGGATTAAATGCAGAGGAATAATTTCCCCATGGGGATCAATAATGTAGTAAAATAAAATAAAATATTCTAGGTTTAGGACTTGGGTTTAGGGTAAGGTTAGGATTAGGGTTAGGTTAAGGTTTGGGGTAAGGGTTAAAGTGAGAATAAGGGTTAAGATTAGGGTAAGGTTAAGGTTAGAGTAAGGGTAAGGTTAGAATAAGGGTTAGGATTAGGGTAAGGTTAACGTTAGGGTAAGGGTTGGGTTAGAATAAGGGTTAGGATTAGGGTAAAGTTAAGGTTAGGGTAAGGGTTAAAGTTAGAATAAGGGTTAGGATTAGGGTAAGGTTAAAGTTAGGGTAAGGGTAAGGGTTAGGTTAGAATAAGGGTTAGGATTAGGGTAAAGTTAGGGTAAGGGTTAGGTTAGAATAAGGGTTAGGATTAGGGTAAAGTTAAGGTTAGGGTAAGGGTTAAGGTTAGAATAAGGGTTAGGATTAGGGTAAGGTTAAGGTTAGGGTAAGGGTGGGGTTAGAATAAGGGTTAGGATTAGAGTAAGGTTAAGGTTCAGGTTAGAATAAGGGCTGGGATTAGGGTAAGGTTAAGATTAGGGTAAGGGTTCAGGTTAGAATAAGGGTTAGGATTAGGGTAAGGTTAAGATTAAGGTAAGGGTTCAGGTTAGAATAAGGGTTAGGATTAGGGTAAGGTTAAGGTTAGGGTAAGGGTAAGGGTGGGGTTAGAATAAGGGTTAGGATTAGAGTAAGGTTAAGGTTCAGGTTAGAATAAGGGCTGGGATTAGGGTAAGGTTAAGATTAGGCATGTAGCTATGATGGTTAAGGTTAGGGTTAAGGGCTAGGGAACAAATGTAGTCAGTGAGGGGTCCCCCGCAGTATAGGGAGACATGGTGTGTGTGTGGACGCTCAGCACAGTTCACAGTAAGACTATAAACCAAAGCCGTCACGTGGAGAAAACTTTGGGAGACACCGGTTTGCCGAGAAGTTTCCCCCCCCCAGAACTCCGAGGCGGTCCAGTTAAATATAAGGGCTCGGCGGCTCTTTGCATTTGCATGTGGTTGTGTATCACTTTGACAGAGTGGCCTCATCCTTCTGTTAATCCCAAATCTACATTTATTCAAATGTGTCCGGCGCAGTCAAGGTTGACGCCGCATAATTCATCACCACGTTCCATTTGAAAAGAGGGATTGGAATTATTTGAATTGTCAGGGAGGGGAAAAAAGTTTGGGGGGGGGGGGCTTCTCGTGCTACTGTCTCTCAGTTTCTATGGAAAGGGGTCTTTTGAGTTTTTGACAAAAGGGAAAGAAAAAAAAAAGATCTTTTCTGAATTCCTCTGCGACCTTGTCTCGAACTTCACTCCACACGCACAACACTGACTCACCCGGCAGCTCGCACACCGAGGGAGGAGATCCTCTGCTGGACGGCGACCATCCTCTTTACCTCCTCCAGCCAACCGCGTCGCCGTGGACACAACGGACACCAGGATGTTAGCATCTATAGATAGTCGCCATTCAGAGAGGAGAGGGGAAACAAGTCACACGTCACCGACAACAACAACAACAACGGATCGCTCGAGCGTTTACTGACAGAAACGTTGCACCACCCCTCTAATGCCCCTTTTCCACTGCATGGTACTGGCTCGACTCGACTTGACTCTATTCGCCTCTACTCGCTTTACTTTTTGGGATTTCGTTTTCCACTGCAGGTAGTATCCCCTCACGGCGAGGCCCCGCTGGTCATTCGTGGGCGTGTTGACTAGTTTTTTTTAAGATTTTATTTATATTTAAATAAATATAGATAAATATACGCATATTTATATGTATCTATAATTAGATTTTATTTTATTTATTTATAGTGGTATTTTCATGTCACCTTTTAGTATCGGCTCAGCTCACTTGGAACCTCGACAGACGCGGTACCAAAAAACAGCACCTGGTACCAGGTATGACCCCTAACTTTTGCCCAGTGGAAAACCAAAAAAAGCGAGTAGAGTTGAGTCGAGCCGGTACCATGCAGTGGAAGAGGAGCATAAGTGACCTCTTCAGTCTCAACTGACTGCAGGTATCCCACACGTATAAACAATACAGTGGCATAACGACCGAAACCAACGACCGGTTTCATATGCAGATAGGCGTGAGCATTAACTAGAGTTACAGTGGCCATGTGTACTATTCACACAGGACTGGGGAATGTTGCAATCACAGCACTGGAAGATGGTGGAAGATGTACTCTTAGCCTCCTCCTCGGTTCCGGGGATGGCCGTTCCCTCTTCATATAGATGGCCTCTTTTTCTCCCCATTCAAACCAGCGTTCCTCCCTATCAAGGATGTGCACATCCTCATCCTTGAAAGAGTGGCCTCTGGTCTGTAGATGGTGAAGACTATGGAGCCCTGGCCTGTAGATGGTGAAGACTGTGGAGCCCTGGCCTGTAGATGGTGTAGACTGTGGAGCCCTGGCCTGTAGATGGTGTAGACTGTGGAGCCCTGGTCTGTAGATGGTGAAGACTGTGGAGCCCTGGCCTGTAGATGGTGAAGACCGTGGAGCCCTGGCCTGTAGACGGTGAAGACTGTGGAGCCCTGGCCTGTAGATGGTGTAGACTGTGGAGCCCTGGTCTGTAGATGGTGAAGACCGTGGAGCCCTGGTCTGTAGATGGTGAAGACTGTGAAACCCTGGCCTGTAGATGGTGAAGACTGTGGAGCCCTGGCCTGTAGACGGTGAAGACTGTGGAGCCCTGGCCTGTAGATGGTGTAGACTGTGGAGCCCTGGTCTGTAGATGGTGAAGACCGTGGAGCCCTGGCCTGTAGATGGTGTAGACTGTGGAGCCCTGGTCTGTAGATGGTGAAGACCGTGGAGCCCTGGTCTGTAGATGGTGTAGACTGTGGAACCCTGGCCTGTAGATGGTGAAGACTGTGGAGCCCTGGCCTGTAGATGGTGTGGACTGTGGAGCCCTGGTCTGTAGATGGTGAAGACCGTGGAGCCCTGGTCTGTAGATGGTGAAGACTGTGGAGTCCTGGCCTGTAGATGGTGTAGACTGTGGAGACCTGGTCTGTAGATGGTGTAGACTGTGGAGACCTGGCCTGTAGATGGTGAAGACTGTGGAGCCCTGGCCTGTAGATGGTGTGGACTGTGGAGCCCTGGTCTGTAGATGGTGAAGACCGTGGAGCCCTGGTCTGTAGATGGTGAAGACTGTGGAGTCCTGGCCTGTAGATGGTGTGGACTGTGGAGCCCTGGTCTGTAGATGGTGAAGACTGTGGAGCCCTGGTCTGTAGATGGTGAAGACTGTGGAGCCCTGGCCTGTAGATGGTGAAGACTGTGGAGCCCTGTCAGTAAACATGGTGTCCAGGTGAACTGATCCAGCTTCCTGTGATCCCCTTACCTGGATCACACAGCATGCAGCAAGACACGGAGTAAGGACTGTTGTTGTTGTTGTGTTGTTTTGCAATATCTGATATCTGTAATGTATACCACAAAGGATCCTAATGCTGAGATTTTGGATTGGATTGGATTGGACTGGATGAGATTAGATCAGATTGCTTTATTAGCCACATGACCAAGGCCGGTGGGATTTGTTTCTGGTCCACATTAAACTCTGCAGCACAACACATACATGGAAAACAACAGACACTCCACATATCATTACAAACAATACAGCCACACAATAACAGAAACAAACACATCACGCATCACAGTTAGGCGAATGGGGGTATTCATGTTGATGGTGTGTGAGGAGGGGGCTATAGGGAGGAACCGAGTCCTGATGGCTAGGGGGAAAAACTGTGGCGCGTTTAGTCTTAGTGGCCAGTGACCTGTAGCGCCTCCCTGAGGGAAGGAGCTGGAGGAGGCGATGAGCAGGGTGCGAGGGGTCAGTTTCAAACAGGGTTTTACCGAAATGGAAATCGGGCAGGCGATCAGGCGTCAACACCCATCGACTTGGTGGGGTGGCTTTGCCACGTCTGGCCTTGGGAGATGACTCCGCAGCCTTCTCACGGCTACCAACGCGGCTCCGTACCGGCATGTCCCGGCACACCACAGGGAAAACTGGAGGACAGCTCCCGTCCGGGTGGTCTGACTGGTTCATACCGGGACTTGCTATGTTTCTGTGTGAGGACACGGCGTAGCGTTCCTGCGGAGGGTTTGTTCAGCCACTTGACCTCTCTGCTTTCACCGCCAAGTTCACTCCGGCTCGGCTACTCGTTATTTTGGATTATTTGGAGTTCATCCCTTTTAGCCTCCCGTCGCTTTAAGCAGGCGGTCGGTGCGGTGAATGGAGCAAGCTCTCCGCGGAAATGTCTCTTATGAGGGAAAAACGAGAAGTATGCACCAAGTGTAGGGTCAATGAGAAATCAGGTCTTCAAAATTGTGGGCAAAAAAAAAGAAGTTAGACTAAATTTATTTCAAGTGTATTTTTGTAAAGAGCCAGAGTCCAAATGAGGTTTTATTATTCAACCTACATGACGTTAACTCTTATTATAATTAATTAATACGTTTAACGTCTTGTTTTGATCACCTCGAAAGTGTCGGGACGTATCACCGTGAATCTATTTTGAACGATGCTCCTTCTTGGTGAGCTTTGCCGTTCCCTCCTTAAAATAACCCGTTAACGTGACCCGCTGTCTGCACAGATCTACAATAGCCTTTCAGTATAAGACGTGTTGGCGGTGCTGCTTGTGATGTAACAACTGGGTCTATGTTCTGGTGCTCCCTGCATCTGAAGAGTGACCCTACTCCAAAACAAATACAAATATTCATCATATTTCAACAAAAACTCATCCAGCGGCTTTTAAAAGGGTGGAGGCATATAGGGGATTATGCGCCGGGTCGTGTGTGCGCACACGGCTAACCTCGCACTACGGGACCAATCAGGCTAAAAAATAATGATGCACAGTTATGACTGTATGTTGAAGAACCTCTCGAGGTTGCAGTGATTAAAAACTTCCCCAAAACGTTCCTGCAGCATTAATTTATACTTTGCATATTAAACAGTAAATATCCGCTGATGCAGGGGCGGCTGGCCAGTACAGGGTGCTGGGGCGCCGACCCCTTCAAACATCAAGAGATGAAAATCTACTTAAATATACTTTAGTTGTATAATGCAAATAATTATGGAATAAAAGTGTCGTTCAGTCTGTGAGAGCCTGTCAGCAGCCATTAAATATTGGTTCCAAATGGTATTTGGTTGGTTTCTGTCTGAATACATATACTTCCTGTGTGAATACATATACTTCCTGGGTGAATACATATCCTTCCTGGGTGAGGGGCGCCGGCCAAACCACACCTCATGTAAGCCCTCGAACTTGTGGCGAGCAGGTGACCTGAGGCTGCTGTATTGGCAGCGAATTAGTATTGTTTTGATGTTTTTTTGATCTAATGTGATTGGACAATTCTCGTGGCTTGTCAGTCATGTTAACCCCCACCACGACGCCTCGTCTCGACTGTCAATCATCCACCGTGTACAAATCCTGATAAACTCTATAGGCTACATCGTCCTTCTTAACAACTCTGTGACTGTGTGGATAGTAAAGCAGCTGTCAGGTGTGCTGCACCAAAGTAAATTGCCCCCCCCCCCCAATTTTTATTTAGCACCAGCCTTCACCACTGTGATGGCCTGGCGGCCTGTCCAGGGTGTCTCCCTGCCTACCGCCCAGTGACTGCTGGGATAGGCTCCAGCATCCCCGCGACCCTGAGAGCAGGATAAGCGGTTTGGATAACGGGGGGATGGATGGTTGTTCTTGCTATCACCGCTCGCTCTCTTCATCCACTCTCTAGCTCGCTCAACCAACGCTGCTTTCCATCGCCCACTCAGCCATGCGCATGCGTGACTCACATCTACGGTGGAGTCCGACTGGGTAGCAGTGTTGTCAGAACCAAAACATCACGTATTCGGGTACGAGTCTCCAAAGTAAACGAGAAGTCGATCGTATTTTGCAAGTCAGCAAATCATTCACTGCTCATCCCGCAGCACAGGAGAACTGGAGGAACACTGGATGAACCCCAAATAATTCGCCTTGCCCAGCTCGCCGCCACGTGGAAGTGCCGTAGTCTCCAATGTTAAAATTCTGCTATGAAAATAAAATTTCAACAGTAGGATTAATTACAGTCACAAATCATCTCAGTAGCTACAATGACACATTTGCCATGGCGGAGCTGTTTTCTGACCGTTTTATTAACGAAAGTCAGCCAGCAACAGCCACGCACCTTCGTTTTATATCGTGAACACTGACCTTTCGCGAAGTACCGCCCCAGAACGGTGCTTGTCCAATCCTACCTTAGCAACGGTCCGTCAAGCTTTCAAACAGAGAAATGCTGAACCGGTCCAAAATCAACAACAATACCTGTCTGCCCCAAGCTAAGCTTGCTACTAGCTAGTATTGATAGCTAATACAGCTAACGTATTATTGCTGTTACTTTTACCCACATGTTTTGGTGTTTCCAGCTACTTCCTGGATAGTTCTGAAACGCTTGACGGGCATAGCAACAGTAACTAAGGGGGGCGGGACTTTGCGAAAGGTCAATTGCGACGGTTAAACGGGTTTGAGTTCTTGCGATAAGGGCTCTGAAATGACGACAGCCTGATCTCTGTCATTTCATGTCAGACCTGGTCGCATTCGCGCGAGGGTCCGCCGAGGAGGCTGCACATCCACAGACTGACAGGCAACACGTTTTTATCAGCTCGAGCGCTGCATATATTAAAAAAAACTTTCTCAATATTTCCCGTTCAGTCGACTTGGGCGCTGTGCAGAAGTCTTATAATGACAGGAAAAACACTGGCTTTTCTGTCCGTGTATTTCCCCTCTCCCTATAGATGAAATAAAGGGGGGGGGGGTTTGGTCACCAAGTTGGAGCACCAGACAAGAGGAGATCCGCACGCCTGGCGTAGATCTGAACTCTATTGAGGGCACTCCTCTAGTATGTTCTGGATCACTGTACTGGATCATGTTTGGTTCAAAATAACTGACCCCGAAGGAAAATGTGTTTCCTTTTGTCTCCTTAATCAGCTCCAACTTACTTGTCTCATTTATTATCGCCAAGTTAGAGGTTGTGCAACCAATCATTCAGAAAGGAGGCCGAATGAATCTCTCATGTAGACTATAATGTGGGAATCCGAGCGTGAACGATGTAATCCATTGGCAAAGTGCCAATAGTCAAGTGCTAAAACACAACCTCAATCCAAAGCGATGAGAAAAGAAAAACATCCGAAGGGAAATGTTTTTTGTGTGCATGTAAAGAAAAGCGCTGCACGGGTGCTGCATCCAATAAGGCGCCGTCCTTCAGAAGGCTCTGCTTTAATGCCCCGGCAAAGCGTGTAGGGCAGCTAAAGGCGTTTTTCAATGACAGCACTTAACATGCTGCAGGACTGCAAAGGAACAACTCTTTTTTGTGGCTTCAGGCAGAGCTGGCCTTTCACCGCTGATTATTTTTGGTAAACAAAAAGAAAAAAAGGACACAAATACATGTTAATAATCGTGACGTGGATACAAGCATGGATCGCTATTAGTATTGAGAGGCCGTGAGAAACGTTTCCTTCACGTTTGACCATTTGTGAGGGGGAAAAAATGTTTTCGTACGCCACCAGGGGGCGCAGTGCAGTCTAGCGGAAGCGCGAAGCGTGCCGTCACATGGACTCAGTGTTGAGAAACTTCACCGGTGTCAGTGTTCAACGCAGACGGGCCGAGACGCCTAAGCCCAACCGGGTCAAGATGGTGGGAGGTGACGCGGAAGGCGGAGGGAGCGAGTTAGACCAGCAGGGTGGTTTTGTGCAGGAAATTGGTGTAAAAAAATGACCAATGTCATGTTGATCTGCGATTCCATGGCTCCGAGTCTTGGCATATGAAATGAACACATCCCACCGTGTCAGGGCAGGGCAGTTCCGGGGCAAATCTCTGAACGGTTCGAATAGTTTCAATGCCGGCACTCACGAACGCCTCGCTGACGAGGGAATTCCGCTTAAAAATGTACCGTTGGAGACGGATCGCTGTGTGGGCTTTTGTGTTCTTAGTCATCCGCACGAATCATTAGTTTATGTCATGATCCATCTGTATGCGTGGAATGTTCCCTCGTCGTCAAAAGCAAAGTTGCCTCCCTGATATTGAAAACTGCATTTTTACCAGGCTTCCTGTTCCTTTGAGCTTTTTTTAGACCTGCGTATCCACCGTGTCTGCATCTTGTGGGAGGCCCTGTTTTTTCCTGGCATGCAAGCTCAAGGTCGGAATGTGAGCGAGGAGGCTGCGGGTGAAAAAAGATAATGAGGGGCGCCTCCATAGCTGATGGCCACGCGGCTGCAACCGTCGCCGGTTCGATTCCAGCCAGCGACCTCAGTTGCGTGTCATACCCCCCCCCCCCTCTATCTCTCCCCCATTTCCCGTCTGCCTCTTCGCTGTCGCTGTCTAATAAAGGGGGAAATGCCCAAGAAATTATCTTACAAAAATAAATAAGTTTTAAAAAGTTGGTGAAACAAGATTGTGCCGCGCTCAAACGAAGACCTGACCTGTACCCTTAACCTCCCTGAAGATGTTATTTGTATTGATCCGGGGACGTTTCACGTAACAGACTAACAGCTTTTGTGGTATAAAATAAGTCAGTTTCCATCAACCTGATTTTACCACAGAGCTGAGCTGCACCCTGTGTTTCTGTCATCGGTCCTCTTGAGGCTTTGTGCGGTAGGCCTCTCCCGTGTAACGCCATGTGAAGTGTATGGAGGAAGCAGGGTGTATGACTGAGTTCTGTCCTTCACACCCAGCCCTTTGTGGTCCAGCGTCTGTTAGCGGAACATTCATCCTCGAAAACTGTGGAAAGTGTAGCCTGGAGGAGGCGGTACGGCAGGATTTGCAGAGCTCTTCTGTGCCAGAGATACATGTGCCAGAGGGAGCTCTTCTGCAAAATCCAAACCACAATCCTGAAGATTTGCATGCGAACAAATGTCCGTTTCAATACTTCCTACTGCTTAGGCATCCAAGACAATAGCTAATCCACAAATACCCGAGTCATGCGAGAGCTTGTCGTTGCTCATCTTAATGGTAATGTCTGATAGGACCTCCCCGGGAGAAACGATACAGCGCGTCGCATTGTGTGTCTTCTCTCAGCAGCCTGATGATAAAGGATCAGGCAGGTGGTGGTGGCGGATTTGTCGACTAACAGTCCAAACACGCTTAACGTGCGACAACTGTACACGTACCAAACATGTGCGCCGTAAATGTCTGTTTACGCAAACACGCCGCAGAGCAGTATGCAGGGTTCACCCGTATTCGAAGATAAGACGACGAATTTCACCTGCGGTCTCCAGGAGTTGTACTTCCAGGGAGCTCCTCTACCCATATTTGCAAGTTTTTGTTTTGTTTTGAACGGCCTACTTCCTTTCCTGCTTTTGCAGGTTGATGCAGATACGTTTGCACAGCTGGGATCTCACGTCGAATGAGCAAACATGTGTCTCGGCTATTTTCATTGTTTTTATTTTGCTATACTTTGTTAAGCCTCGTGGGGAAATTCCTCTCCGCATTTAAGCCGTCCCAGCTGTGTAGCGAGGAGCGGCGGGCAGCCGCCGTGCAGCACCCGGGGACCAACTCCGGTTCTCCTTTCCATCGCCTTGCTCAGGGGCACGTACAGGAGTATTAACCCTAACATGCGTGTCTTTTTGATGGTGGGGGAAACCCACCGCAGATACGCACGGGGAGAACATGCAAACTCCACACGGAGGATGACCCCCCTCAAGGTTGGACAACCCCGGGGTTCGAACCCGGGACCTTCTTGCTGTGAGGCGACAGCGCCAACCACTGGGCCACCGTGCCGCCCAACTAATTTAACTAGTTTCCCTCCAATAGTATAAATATGGAAGGAAAACAATTTAAGTAAGCGTTACACTTCCTTGGCATATCAGCACGGAATCTGTATTACGTGTATTTCGGCGTTATCATATATGCACGATTACTTTCTATTCGATAACATAACCAAATATTTTGCACAAGTCTCACCGTCCTTCGACAACATCTGTGCATGTATAACACAAAAGAAGGATAAATTCGACAAGCGTGCAGCACTCGAATTGCAACGCCACGCACTTGCACGCATCGAGTGTGTTTGCAGCGTAAGCAAAACGCAGCGGCTTGCAGGCCGACGCGGCCGACTGGACTCCCGGAGCTCCTCTATCGACCAGACTCTGCAAGACCCATTACCAAAGCGACGGTTTAACCATGCGCTTGTGTCTGTCGGTTGGGCAGATGCTCACACGGGAGCACACGAGGGGGGTTCGTTCAGACCGGATCTCTGGGGCCTCAAGTGGTCCAGCACCAGTGCACCAGCAGCTATCAACACGGCTACAAGTGAATTACACGCCGAGAGAATCTTCCGGATCGTAGCTTTAACAGAAAACAACAAAGACGAAATGATTTAAACTTTCGGCACTATTTTTAGATCCTTTAACGAATCGTGAAGTAGCTTTATGGCTAATTGTCACGTTATCCCTTTTAATTGATTATTAGCACGGGCTAGATGACAGGATAGCATCAGGAGCTTTCATGATGATGTGAATGACACATTGAGTCCATGGCTGACTAACTGGTGAATGACGGCTGGAAGCCCCTCTTGGGGGCACCTGCCTGTCAAAATATAGTAAGTGCGAGTGACACATTTATGAAGACGCCGTCGCCTGGCGGTCATGTAACGCGCAAAACTCCAAGTGATAAATTCCAAGTAAACAAAGGGATAGTGTGATGGATGGCATGGTTTCGGTGGAAGGTATCCCTTGTCCAGTGATTACACATAATTACGTCTAATGAATCCCCCAGACCGGCGGAGATGTCAGACACGGGACTAAATGCCTGTTTGTTTTTGCCACCCGCCATCGCTCTTTGCATCGAGTAGGTCACCGCAGAATATTCATCACCTTTGGCGTCGTCGACACCAGTACAACCTGCAGTGAAAAACATCCCGGGCTCCCGCAGACCGCAGTGTGTTCCCAAGCCAGATCGGCTGTAGCCGTCGGGCATTCAGAAAGGCATGATTACGGAGTATTAAGCCGTCACCCTGACACACCAGCCAGACAAGATATGCAAAAACGGTCCAGAGGCCCACTCAGCTCACTCCGAAGAGCTCCAGGATGGCCCGTAAGAGAGCGGCGGGGGGAGGGGGGGGGGCGGTTGTGTCTTGGTGGATATAATTGCAATTGGTATTAATGGGACCAATCAAACTTTCAGTCAAGAGGAACCCAATTTGAAGGTGACTCGGGGACGCATCACGTCATTTTTTTTTTTTTTGCAGACACACTGAAACAGGCCTCTCAGACAAGCCGTCCCCCCCGCCCCCCCTGACAAAAACCTTTTAAATCATCATCGCTCTAGCCCATTGCACGACGGGTCCCGTGATATATTAGCTTTCCAGTGGCCGCTAGCACCCCCAAGCCCGCAGAGAACTGCGGTGAACCTCCTTCGTCTCCACAGCCGCCGCGTTTGGATGCCGATTAATCTAATCTAGTCCACGCTGTTGTTTTAACCCCATTTACTTTTAATTGTGCGTTGGGACTTCTTTTTTAACACAACGTTTTCTCTAAGCCTTGTTTACGCTGCTGGGGGGGGGGGGGTCGCTGGAGTGGCTGGTTGAGTTGTTCTGTCGTACGGTTCCATCAGCCCGTTCGGCGCGAGCAGCTGGTTTGACTGCAGCTGCTGATAGCACTCCTGCCTCCTCCTCGACGGCGCTCCCCCTCCAGATGCCACTCACCGCTCTCCTCTCCGTGTCGCTGGAGAGGAGCAATCACGGATGCTCTGGGTGAGCCGACGCGGGGAGGGGGGGGAGGGGCAGGAGAGTGGGTGGGGGTGGTGGGTACGGGGCGGTGGGGGGTGGGTGAGGATTTGCAGCGGGAGGGCGTGGTTCGGGCATCCGTTCGGAAGCAAGGAGAATTAGGAGTGGCTCATTGGGTCAACGAGGCACACCTGTGAATAATTAGCCCGCCCGCGTGTGCGTGCGTGCGTGTGTGCACGTGTGCGCACGCGCGTGTGTTTAAGCAGGCAAGGGGAGGAGGCTGGGATATCGTAACAGCGGACCGTGCGTAAGGAAAAGGGAGACATCAGCGATGCAGCGGGTGAAAGCCAGGAGAAACACGTCATAAATAACATCAGAATGTCTCGGAAGGCCGCCTTCCCGGCACACGGAAGCCTTTTGTTTCTCTAACGGTGGAGAAAAAGAAAAAAAAAACTGATTCTATTTCAATTATTTTGCCCACTGATCCCAAGCTAATGGCGTAAGTCTGCAGTGTTCGGCGAAGGTATTGGATCGGATCAGTACCCCCTACCGCCTTCATACTTTATACTTAGGGACTCCTTTATACTTGGGCTTGGTATTGGCTGGGAGAAAGTGATACCGGAGCTTCCCTCGGAGAAATCTTGCAGCCTTTGTTTTGTAGCCCTTCCGATGGGGTGGGGATGGGGCGGGGGTGGGGGTCTTTCTAAAACCTGCTGACTGTCCCGATAAGGGCCGGGTTCGCTCTCTGCTGGCGCTCTTGTTGAAAGGCCGTTTGGGGCCTAACCGGTTTCGGGCGGTCCAGAGCAAAGCGTGCGTTAGGGCGTGCTTCCTGCCAGAGGTGTAAAAACCAGGTATAGAAAGTCCTAATCCCGGGCGTCCGGGTGGCGTAGCGGTCTGTTCTGCTGCCTACCAACACGGGGATCGCCGGTTCGAATCCCTGTGTTGCCTCCGGCTTGGTCGGGCATCCCTACAGACACGATTGGCGGATGTCTGCGGATGGGAAGCCGGATGTGGGTGTGTGTCCTGGTAGCTGCACTAGCGCCTCCTCCGGTCGGTCGGGGCGCCTATTGGGGGGGGGTAATAATAATTTTATTTTCACAGCACTTGTCTACAAAAATGCCACAAAGTGCTTCACAATAAATAAATAAATAAATAAATAGTGTGATCTTCCCACGCATTACATCACCCTGGTGAAACTCCTCACTGTCAGGTGAAAAGAAGCGGCTGGCGACTATACTATGTATCGGAGGAGGCATGTGGTAGTCTACAGCCCTCCCCGGGTCGGCAGAGGGGGTGGAGCAGCGATCGGGATGGCTCGGATAAGTGGGGTAATTGGCCAAGTACAATCGGGGGGAAAATACCCAAAAAAGGAAGTCCTGACCGTGTATTGTGTCCTGGGTACGACGTCAAACTGCAACCGCCGGGTCGTCGGCGACTAAACCGGCACCCCCACTTCGACCCTTGGGTTGTTGTGAGGAGGGTGTGTGGACACCCAGCAGGACTAAAAAACAAAACCTGTCAAAGGGCGTACGAGTTCCTCTGTGAGCCAACGGCCATCCGTACCTGGTGAGGAGATAGGGACCACCAGGTACTCCCCCTTCTGACACACAAGGATGACTCAACCTGCTGAGGCCTCAGCTGTGCTCCTACGACCTCCATAGGTTACGGAACTGATGATGATGATGATGATGATGAACCGTGAATCTGCTCCAAAGCAACTGTCTTCGATAACCAGTTTCCCTTATATAGCTGCGGAGCAGTGTTGATAAGAATCAGCTGGTTTAGTAGGTGTGTGGAGAACCCACAGTAAGGACTTTAACTTCTGGACCAGGTTTTGCCACCTCTGCTTCCTCCCAATCTCTCGAGCGTCATCACCGAGGCATTCCCACATCCTGGCTTTTCTCGCCCCTCTTTCCTTTGCTCTGTTTCCCTTCGTATTGCTGGTTTGAGGGCAGGTGTGTATCTGGGCCCAGCTGGGCCCAGACACCAACCCAGATTGTCTTTATGGACCCTCAAGGTGCTCCGACCCCGGCCCGGCCCAAATACATCATCAGTTATTCTCAAAGCTTTCCCTACCCGTGATTAATCCGCTTCAGTGTGATTCAAAATGATCAAAAGGCGAAGCATCAAAGCGTTTTATAGAGGTAATTACTCACTCATTAGCCATATGTTGGACGAGTATACCCTCCTGGCATGCCAATTCCCGATATTAATCATAAAACGGGATCTGACAAAGGGAGCCAGTGAAACGATGAAATATATATCCTACCCGGGATTCACTGAGATTATATTATTGATGGCTTATAGGGCACGCTGTCTTGAGATAGCGAAACCCTTATGTGATGTATGGCCGCTCTGGTGGCTGAGCGGAGTAAACCGCCGGTCTTGCAGCCTGCTCGTCATGCGGCCGGGAGGTTCGGGGTGAGGCATTCATTAGGCCACCCTTACCCGAGGGACAGCGGGTGTAGATCGGCGTAGTGTTCGGGGACTCGTCGTTCTCCAGCCACCCCTCTGGCCCATCCGAACCGAAAGCGTTCTCCCTACGCCTCCTCCGCGGCCTGAAGGTGATGCGATCCACACGAGGCTTCGGCGTGTAGAATAGCGAGAGCAGCCGACACGAGTTTGAAGGAAGCTGGCGTTACGACTATCTCCTTCCTGCGGAAAGGCGAGCCAGGGGAGTTGTTCGACAAGAGTTCCGGCCACATGCCGTTTGAGTTAATCGGGTGGGGTAAGGGGAAGAAACTAGAAATACATTTATTTTTTTTATAAATGTATTTCTGATTTTTCCCTTTTTTCTCCCAATTTAGTGGCCAATTGATCCCTATTTTAATTCAAACACCCACCCTCGTATTGCATGCGTTCGCCAACTGCATCTCTCCGGCCGGCAGTCTCGAAGGAAAGCGCCTCCCCACTTTCGTGACAAGGCGAATCCAAGCCGAACCACTGTTTTTCCGACACACACAGAGACGCATTCACATGACGAACACAAGCCGACTCCGCCCCCCTCCCGAAGACAGCGTTGCCAATGATCGCTGCTTCATCGAGTCCGGCCATAGTCGGATCTGACGAGACCGGGGGCGCGAACCCCGGTCCCCAGTGGGCAACTGCATCGACACCGAGCCGATGCTTAGACCGCTACGCCACCGCGGACTTTCTAGAAATACATTTATAAACCTTGTGTGATGTATGACTGCCCCGGAATGGGTTTTGGGTCACCCTCTCCGACGGGGCGTTCCCTCACAGCGCCGCGTTGGACGTCATCGTCATCAACGTGCGGCCGCTGCGGCGAATTCCTCCTCAGACCCGTCATAACCGACGCTCGCGCATCAAAACGCGCGGCGCGGCGCCCAAATTAGGATAAATAAACGTTCCCAGCAGCCACCTAAACATGTTATTCTCCCCCTTATTATTACACGTCAACCCCCCTCCGCGTCTTCCTTCCTTCCCCCCCTTCTTCTTCTTCTGCGCCCATCTTCCCGGGCGATCTCCCCAGGCGGTGAGGACAGGACAGGACAGGACAGGAGAGGATAAATTACAGCCACAGAGCTCAGCTTCCCTCCCGATGCCTTCATTTGCGCCAGCAATTAATCAGCCATCACTGGAGAGCTCCTGCACGTCAGGCGGAGGCTTTTATTAGGGATGTCTTTTATGGGGCCTTAATGAGACTTATGTCTTCCTTGAGGATTCCGTTTCCAGGACACAGCCGGGCTGCTTGTAACCTTGAGGTGAAGAATTCTTCTTCTTTTTTTTCCCTTCCTTCCCTTCCTCGTATTCCTCAACTCGCAGAGGCTCCCCCTCAGCCTGTCCTCGCCACCCCACCTTTCATGCGAGCTTCGCCCGGGGCCTTCAACCGTCCAACGTCCGTTTGTAAAAAAAGAAAAAAGAAGCCCAAATCAAAACAACAAACCTTCATGTCTCATCTCTATCAAAGACCCCAGTCACCCCACCCCCCCCAAACCCCCCCAACTATGGACTGTTCCAGCTGCTACCGTCAGGCGAGCGGTACCGCAGCCTCAAAGCCCGGCCCAGTAGGCTCCGGAACAGCTTTTTCCGCTGAGCAACCGGGCTTTTGAACCACGAACATTAAAGGCGCCGAGCCTGGTGCCGGGCCGGTGGTCTGTACCACCGGATCATCAGTTTACACGAAAACACACACACACACACACACATAGTAGCTTGGCATACCCAAACACACACAGATACGCAAACAACTACACACACATATGCACATTTATTAAGGCTGGGCCGACACACACACACACACACACACACACACACACACACACACACACACTATTTATTATTGTTACTGCTTTTTTGTCGTTTTGTTGTTATTTTATTACTATTGCTGTCGAGCGGTCGAAACTCAAGAACTTTACTCTCTTCATAATGACACGTAACAAATAAAGAGTTGAATCTCGAGTCTGGGGAGGCGTCTTTTTCTCCCCAGTTGGTCACGGCCAATTACCCCACCCTTCCCAGCCGTCCCGGTCGCTGCTCCGCCCCCTCTGCAGACTACCACACGCCTCCTCCCATACATGTGGAGTCGCCAGCCGCTTCTTTTCACCTGACAGTGAGGCGTTTCACCAGGGGGACGTAGCACGTGGGAGGATCACGCTATATCCCCCCCCCCTCGAACAGGCGCCTCGATTTACCAGAGGAGGCGCTAGTGCAGCGACCAGGACACACACCCACATCCGGCTTCCCACCCGCAGACACGGCCAATCGTGTCTGTAGGGACGCCCGACCAAGCCGGAGGCCACATGGGGATTCGAACCGGAGATCCCCGTGTTGGCAGGCGACGGAACAGACCGCTACGCTACCCGGGCGCCCTGGGATGCGTCTAATTATAGATTTACAGTTATCCTTTTTGTTTATTCTCGACACGCGCTTTGCCCCACTGACGCACGAGCACGGAAACGCTGGAGACCCGGTTTAATTTCAGCGTTAATTTACGTCTTCACACCGCGGAAGACGCCATCAGTCGAACTGCGGCTAAACTCCCCCCGGCTGCCTCGCTGCCGGTAGTCGACAAGGTGAGAAACGCTCCGGGTTCGAAACCATCACCCCCCCCTCCCTCCCCCCCCAACAAAATAACAGCTGCAGAAGCTATAGAGTAACATGACGCGTTCGCAGCAAGTAGGTATGAAGCTAATTAATTAGCAGTTAATTCCACTGTATCCAACAGGTTTGCTCTGATCTGCCACTTTAATTGGAGGGGAGCGCGGCGGTGCCTCCGAGCGCTTGACTGTCTGTCTGTATGTGCTGCTGCTGCTGCTGCCCAGACCGGGGGCCGTCGCCGGGGCCCCGGACTCGCCCACTTTAACTACTCTCTTTCAGATCTTGGCACATAACAATACGATATAAGTTAATGATAAAATCTGATAATGAGTTGTGACGATATATCAGGTGGCGGCTCGGCTGGACGTCCTTACAGACGTGGCACCGGGGCGGGGGAATCGTTTCAATGTCATCTGTTCGGCGCTTCAGTGACGTGAACCCCCTGCTTGCTCGGCTGTTAATCAGCGGCGTACAGTCAGCCGCGGCGCCACACTCCACTCCATTATAACTCGGCGCCATCAAACCTTTTTATGGTGTGAAGCACTCGAGAAAATCATTTTCCGCAAATCATGTCTTCGGCCTTAGCGAGGAGGCTCTTGCTTAGTCAAAGCTCTATTGTTGGGCAACAGTGACGTCATCTGCGTGCCCGGCACGGCTGGGGACGTGCACACAGTTGATATATTAACGTATCTACGCGCAGCGGGGTCGCCTCGCGGCAAGAAGGTCCTGGGTTCGAGCCCCCGGGGGGAGTCCAACCTTTGGGGGTTGTTCCCGGGTGGTCCTCTGTGTGGAGTTTGCATGTTCTCCCCGTGTCTGCGTGGGTTTCCTCCCACAGTCCGAAGACCTGTAGGTCAGGTGAATCAGCCGTACTAGATTGCCCATAGGTGTGACTGTGAGTGCGTATGTCGGCCCTATGTGACGGCCCGGCGGCCTGCCCAGGGCGTCTCCCCGCCTGCCGCCCAATGACTGCTGGGATAGGCCCCAGCATCCCCGCCACCTGAGAGCAGGATAAGCGGTTCAGATAATGGACGGATGGATAATGTTGACATTATCCGCTCGCTGTGCACGACTGGTCGTGGGTACGACGTCAAACTGCAGCCGGGTCGGCGGCGACTAAACCGGCACCCCCCCCCCCACTTCAACCCTTGGGTTGCTGTGAGGAGGGTGTGTGGACACCCAGCAGGACTCAAAACAAAACCCGTCAAAGGGCGGATGAGTTCCTCTGTGAGCCAACGGCCATCCGTACCTGGGCAGGAGATAGGGACCACCCGGTACTCCCCCCTACTGACACACAATGATGACTCAAACTCTTGTTGAGGCATCAGCTGCGCTCCTACGACCTCCATAGGTTACATAACTGATGACGACGACGACGACGTGCACGTTATGAAGCAGAAGTACCACGGCGGAAGCGTTACTTACACAACTACATGTCCTACATTCTGAAACGCCAGCGCATCTGTTATATTTCAGTCATAAAAAGTTAATTAAGATGTACTTTTGGCAGACATTGCACCTTGGCTGTGATATAATCTGCATATATCAGGATCTGAAATGGGTTATCGCTTTCATGAAGCAGTTGCAAAACTTCTTTTTTTTTCCTCGGCATTATGAAAATCCCTCTTGGTACGTCGGATCATTTAAATTAATCTCTAAGATGGAAAGAGAAAAGAAGTTGTTGTTTTGCAGCAACAACGAGCTCCTGGATCTGCTGAGTTCCGACCGTGGAGACGGTACATTACAGCGACTATTTAGTTTCAGAGACGGGAGAAGACGGCACAAGTCAATGAATATCAATGACACACAGAGAAATGGGCTCTTAGAGTAGTTAAAAAATACTTTATCATCCAGTAGCTCAACCCCATTTGTCCCGCAGATAAAACGCCTCTCTAGATTTTCAGGAAGTTCGTATAAAACTCCGAGGGCGTGCAGTAATATATGGCTGCAGCAGCATGTACTGTATACAGCGTTTATCCAGCGCTGCCCATATAACCTGGAGCAATATACACCCGTATAAACATTTATATGGCATCAAATGTATGTGCAGTGGGGGGCATCCGGGTGGCGTGGCGGCCTATTCCGTTGCCTATCAACACGGGGATCGCCGGTTCGAATCCCCGTGTTATCGCCGAGTTGATCGGGTGTCCCTACAGACACAATTGGCCGTGTCTGCGGGTGGGAAGCCGGATGTGGGTACGTGTCCTGGTCACTGCACTAGCGACTCCTCTGGTCAGTCGGGGAGCCTGTTCGGGGGGGGGGGGAATAGCGTGATCCTCCCACGCGCTACCTCCCCCTGGTGAAACTCCTCACTGTCAGGTGAAAAGAAGCGGCTGGCGACTCCACATGTATCGGAGGAGGCGTGTGGTAGTCTGCAGCCCCCCCACCCCCACCCATGTGGAGCAGCGACTGGGACGGTTTGGCAGAGTGGGGCAATTGGCCAGATACAACCGGGGAGAAAAATGGGGTTAAAATCCAAAAATTCGGGGGAAAAAAATCTATGTTAAATGATATAGATCTGTATAAACAGTATACTATCTACATATACGTATAGCAGGTAGGTTTTACTCATTATATCATATCTTTGGACAGCGTTGTGAGAGCAGTGCCTCCATACTGCCTGCAGAAAGTATGTATATGTATATAGGAAGTATATGCATATGTATATGTGTATTTGCTAACTATCCAGTTACTAACAATACCCAATAGAACCATATTCCTCAGAGAGGGCGCCATGGATCAGGAGGTAGAGCATGTCATCTAATAATCGGAAGATCGCTAGTTCGATCCCCGGCTCCTCCGAATAGTGTGTCGACTTGCCCTTGAGCAAGGCACTGAAGCCCTAACTGCTCCTGACGAGCAGGTTGGCGTCTCGCATGGCAGCCTCCACCGTCAGTGTGCGAATGTGTGTGTGAACGGGTGGATGTTGTGAGGAGGCATCCAACGTAAAGCACTCTGAGCGGTCGGCGGACTAGAGAAGCTCTAAATAACTGCAGTCCATTTAGCACGGAGGAGATTACGGCAGCCAATCAGCCGGAGGAGCTGACATCACATTCAGATGAACTGCTCATTATAAAGGCCCACACATACATCACTGCCACGACCAAACAGCCAGACTGCACGGCTGTTTTGTTTTTTCTTTTCTTCGTCTCCTTCTCGTCTCCTCCTGGAGTCGCATTGTGGGAGACATGACTCTGCAGCCCGTTGGACAGTTTTGTGTGTCCCCAGACAGCAGCGAGTTACAACAACAGTGAAAATACTTGGAAAAGGAGTGGTCGTTAACCAGATAACCCACAACCATGGAGTCAGCCAGCGAGAGGATATGGAAGCCATCTGTTGGCTTATTTATTTATTTATTTTTATACAATATGCTGCAGCAGTTTGCCCAAGTGCGATGCTAAGAGGGTCACACGACGGTCATAAAAGAGAGTCCGGAACTCTCCAAGGGCACAGATATGAATATTCTCGGTCCAGATTTCTGGGTCAGATGTGGTTCGACAAAGCGCGTGACCTGATCACATCTGTCGGGCAGGTCAGGGCCACGTGGACGCTCGGGGCCGAACGACCTTTACACGCCGTCGCCGCATCCGAGCGGATCTGCGAGACGCGTTGTGCAGCACGCCAGGACTCTGGTAAACTTTTGGAGGTTGGGGGGTAGGGGTGGGGGGCGGGGGTGGCTAAAAATACCCCGACCTTGATTTTCTTTTTTTTCTAAGTCATCAAGGCTGATATTTGGGACATTTTACAAGGGACGCCAAAAGGCTTTTGGAAGAGTTTAAGGGAAAATAAAAAAAAATGAAAGCCAGAAGTGCAGAGAACGATTGCAGGAATGAAAGCGAAACAGGATCACGATCTCTCACGTTGAAAACGCCGAGTGGAATCTGGCTGGGTTGGGCTTTTTTTGTTTGTTTGTTTTTGTTTTGTTGTTTTTTTTTTGCAGTTTCTACATAATTTTCTTAAGCACGTGCACCAAATAAAAGATAAAGATATTACACTGTGCATGTGCGCACTAAGTGGGCGGCCCCTCCCGCCCGCCCGCCCGCCCTCGCCCCACGCCCGCTCTCTTGCTGACCACACAACACGGGCCCGCTCTGCTCGCCGCCTGACAGCCGGATAGCACAAACTTTGAGGCGCGGCAGCTGCAGCTAATTAAAGTTTCCCATTAGAATCTTGTCGATAGCTACCAGTGGAAGGAAGGAAGGAAGAAAAAAGAAGAAGGAGCCAAAAAGTTTCCCCACTCGTGTAGCCAGAGCATTGTTTTTGTCTTCCCTAATGGCTCGGGCCTGTCAAGTGGAACAGGACAGAGCGCCGCGTTACTGCTCAGTCCTCGAACGCACGGACGGGGCTAAAAATAGCCGGCTTCGAAAAGCCGAGTAGACAAAAATCAATACTGAACCCATACAAGCCATTTGCCTCGTTAATGTTTGACAGAGGCTGTCACTAGCTTTTAGCGTGGCTGGTGTAAGAAAATTACCCGCCAAAGTCCCTCTGCCATGTGTCACCCGCGAGGCGGACCTGTTAGACCCGGAGACACTTTCATGCCGCAGGTCTGCTCCATCATGGGCACTGGCTCGGAATCTGTAGTTATACACTTTCCTTCTGTGTAAATATAGCACACTGAGGGCGTCCCCTACAGACACAATTGGCCCTGTCTGCGGGCGGGAAGCCGGATGTGGGTGTGTGTCCCGCCCGCTGCACTAGCGCCTCCTCTGGTCGGCTGGAGCGCCTGTTACACCCCCCCCCCCCCAATGAAACTCCTTACCGTCAGGTGAAAAGAAGCGGCTGGCGTCTCCACGTGTGTCGGAGGAGGCATGTGGTAGTCTACAGCCCTCCCCGGGTCGGCAGAGGGGGT
The DNA here is from genome assembly GCF_029633865.1 of Lampris incognitus. NCBI lineage: Eukaryota > Metazoa > Chordata > Actinopteri > Lampriformes > Lampridae > Lampris > Lampris incognitus. Next base: position 7,500,912 of record NC_079217.1, read on the forward strand.
GGAGCAGAGACCGGGACGGCTCGGAAGAGTTGGGGTGATGTGCTGGATACAACTGGGGGAGAAAAAGGGAGGGGGGGGGAATTAAAAATAAATAAATAAACATAGCATACTGTACACAGCTCTATGGACGGCCTTACAGTCGAAGCAACTACCTTTTGCAACGTGCTGTCTCCAGGACAACCAACTTCACGTCCTAAATTAACATCGCCAGTTCAAGTCACAACAAATTAATATTAAAACCAACATTAATTTGACACACATAAAACCAGATTTACTAAACATTTGTTGTGGCACTAATCCAGTAGCGAGCTTATGGAGCGATGACTCCGATTCACTAAATAAGCGCGCTGGAACTTTGCATGTGCAAAACGATGGAGGAAACTGGGGCAGAGACATTTTGCATTTTTAACCTAATTAATTTGTCGTATGAGGTGTGACAGTGGTAAGGCGCAAAAAACGGGGGGGAAGCAGATTAATCAAATAACTCCTTCCCTGGGAATTAGTAAGCCAGAAAGCGCTAATTTCACCTTTGATTGCGTACAGTACAGTACTGCCTAAACAAAATGCGTCTAACCTCCCGAGCCCGAGCCCGAGCCCGAGCCCCGACCGCCTGCTGCTGCAACACTGTACTGAAACATGCAATACCAAGGAAAGCAGACAGACAGACAGACAGAGGGATGGGGGGGGGGGAGAGGAGAATATCTCTGTCTGGGCTGAGATGGGAGGAGACGAGAGGAGAGCACTAATTGAGAAACTATTTTCATGACCGCTTTGTTTTGAAAACCGACCTCGGGAGCGCAGCGTGTGTCCAGCTTCGAATTCCTCGGAGTCCAACCCGGCGAGGACCTGTCCTGGACGTCAAAGACCCAGGCTCTTGTGAAAAAGGCCCAGCAACGCCTGCGTGTCCTGAGGAGCACCCGTCGATCCCTCCAAAATTCCCACCAACTTCCACCGCTGCACCGTAGAGAGCAGAAAGCTCTGCAGCGGGTCGCCGAGGCGACCCAGCATATCGCCGGTACCCGGCTCCCAGCCAGAAAAGACATGAGCGCTGCCTTCGAAGGGGTCTCAGCGTCAGCAGAGATCCCACCCACCCCAACCATGGACTGTTCTCCACCCTGCGCTCTGGGGGGGGGGTGGGGTACTACAGGAGCTTCAGAGCTCGACTACCAGGCTCAAAATCAGCTTCTTTCCCCAAGCTGTTGCCCACCTGAACCTGGCCACCCACTGCGTGTCTGTAAATATGTTGACACTCGTGCTCTTCTTTTACTTATCTGCGGCTTTTAGTCTTCATCCGTACATATCTCGTGCCATGCCTGCTACGTTTGTTTTGTACCGTTTGGCGAAGCCGCATCCCTCATTTCGTTTTTACACCGGTGCCTGTGTGTTGTTTTTAATGACAATACACTGACGTGAAGTAAATATCGTTTCTCCAAATGCAGAGAAAGCCTACTAGGAATGTCCGTTATTAGCTTGTTTAAAAAAGAAAAAAAAAGGGGGGGGGGCGTTCTGGTTGTTTTGGCCTCAAGCGATCCCCACTCAGGCCTCTGTCTGGAAGCTTTTTCCGGCCCTGTAGGGGCCCGGTGAAAACTCTGACCACTTTCGGTTTGCAGACTGGGCCTGCAGGAGAGCTTATCGGCTTAGTGATCTCAAAATTTGTCTCCGCTCTCCTTGTTCATTTGAATTGTTCTCTGGGACGGAGGCCTGTCTGCATCACGGGCCGGTTTCGGTTGATTGTGTACCATTTGTCAACACAATGGGAAATGCGGTGAGGGTTGCTCGGTCATTTTCACAGCAATAACGCGTGCAGAACACATAAATGAACCTCCCGTTAGCCTGACGAAATCCTCTTGAATGAATCAAACAGGACTCGGCGGAGAGCTTTTAAAACCCACCGATATATAAATAAATAATAATCATGTTTAGGACCTACTTAATTTTCCTGCAGATCCTATCCTGCATCTCCATTTAGTTAAAGTGGGGCTCATTCCGGGACGTACAATCTAAAACCCAGTGCCGCGGGTATTCTAATTAGCGAAATTGTGATCGACCTCATTTGCATGACAGATATTAGTAAAATGACAGCTGTGCAGTTTTTATTTTTTCCGTGCCAGCGGTAATGTGTTTATTTAGGTAGATCCCAGTCATAATTTTACTAAATCGTATCCCCCCCCCTCTTTAACTCGTTTCTTCTCTATGCCCTTCCTATAAAGTAAAGCACTTGCTGATGAAGAGCTTTTATGGTCGCCCGTTACTACCTTGACCATTAAACAGACGTAAAAACGGTATAAAAACCCTGCCGCAAAGATCCCACCGTGGCACCGCTTTAGGTTCCTCCGAAAACCTTTTTTGGCTACCCGAAGGCGCTTTTGTCTTTTCAGTCCACGGCCTTGGAAGTCTTAGTCATTACCGGACTTGTTAAAAGGGAACTTTACAACTTACAACAGAGAGACGTTCGCGTGAAGCTGAACCGCGCAACATCTTGCAAGACTCGGGGAGAGAAAATAGTGGAGGCAGAACAAGTGTGTTTGCAGCAAAGCCGCCCACCAGCTGCCTGAGCAGAAATAGTAGTGTATCATTATGGCTGTGCCGAGGGGAAACACCCTGTGTTTTAGTTCTCTGTGGAGGTCGCGCGGTAATCAGTGGGTGTGCTCATATTGCTCTCGCTTAGAAAAACAGGCGAAATTAGACCTTTATGATACGGCCTCCTGAATCTTACATTAGCCGCTGTGGGGATTTAGATTTTTATCTTAATGTTGTTGTTCTCTTCTGTATGTGTATGTATACATACATATATGCACACACACGCCGATCAGCCAAAACATTAAAACCACCTGCCTAATATCGTGTAGGTCCCCCCTCGTGCCACCAAAACGGCTTTGACCCATTGAGGCATTGACTACACAACAACTCCGAAGGTGTCCTCTGGTATCTGGCACCAAGACGTTAGCAGCAGACCCCTTAAGTCCTGTAAGTTGTGAGGTGGGGCTTCTATGGATCGGACTCGTTCTTCCAGTTCATCCCACAGTTGCTCGATCGGCTTGAGATCTGGGGGGTTTGGAGGCCGAGGCGACACCTTGAACTCTTTGTCGAGTGCCCTGAACCATTCCTGAACAATGTGTGCCGTGTGGCAGGGCACATTATCCTGCTGAAAGAGGCTGCTGCTGCTATCAGGGAACACTGCTGCCCGGAAGGGGTGTACTTGGTCTGCAACAGTGTTTAGGTAGGTTGGTACGTGTCAAAATAGCATCCACACGAATGCCAGAACCCGAGGTTTCCCAGCAGCACATTGCCCAGAGCGTCACACCGCTTCCGCCAGCTTGCCTTCTTGCCATAGTGCATCCTGGTGCCATCTCTTCCCCGGGTAAACCACGAACACGCTCCCGGTCGTCCACATAATGTAGAAGAAAATGTGATCCATGAGACAAGGCCACCTTCTTCCATTGCCCCATGGTCCAGTTCTGATGCTCACGTGCCCTTCGCACGCACTTTCGGCAGTGGACAGGGGTCATCACGGGCCCTCTGACCAGTCTGCGGCTACGCAGCCCCATACACAGCATGCCGCAACGCACTGCGTTTTCCAGCAATTTGAGCTACAGCCGCTCTTCTGTGGGATCAGACCAGACAGGCTAGCCTTTGGCTCCCCGTGTGCATCAATGAGCCTTGGATGCCCATGACCCAGTCGCTGGTTCACCGGCTGTCCTTCCTTGGACCACTTTTGGTAGGTAGTGACCACTGCGTACCGAGAACGCCCCACAGGACCTGCTGTTTCGGAGATGCTCTGACCCAGTCGCCTAGCCATCACATTTTGGCCCTTGTCAGAGTCACTCAGATCCTTGCGCTTGCCCATTTGTTCCTGCTGGCGACACACCAACCTTGAAGAACCGACTGTTCACTCGCTGCCTAATATCCCAGCCCCTCGGCAGGTGCCACTGTAACGAGATAATCAATGCTATTCACTGACCTGTCTGTGGTTTTAATGTGTTGGCTGCTATATGTTCTGCGTGATGTTGACTTCAAGAAGCCGCTGTCGCCGACCGTGTTGACACCGGCCGCTGGATGAAACTCTCCCGGAAACGAAACCAGGTTTCGGTACCTCTTATTTACCTTCCTATAAGCTGATAAATAAATATCAAGGTGTTTTTTGTTTCCTTTTTATTTAAATGAGGGGATAGGAGAGAAAAAGATCAATGGGAATCTTGTGTGTGAGTGTGTGTGTGGCTCGGCTGTAGGTTTGAGTGGAAACGGGCTTCACGGCAGATGATTTGGTGGGGTGCCCTCACATGATGCAACGCGCCGCAAGCCCCCCGGTTCCTTTGAACTTGGGTCTTTTGTGTCAGTCTACCAAATGTTCCCATGTTTTTTTCGTTTGTTGTATGTGTGTGTGTGTGTTTGTTTGTGTTTGTTTTTTGTTTTTTGTTTTGCTTTTTTTTTTTGTTCTTAAGTTCAGCAGCGGCCCGCAAAATAACTAAATAACTAAACAGCCACCAAAGCATAAGGGAGAGGATAAGAGAGCCAACATGTCACATGGTTTCTCAATGTAAATCCGTTAGTTTTACGAAAACAACCATCTCGGGGGGGGGGGTTTCCCCCCCTACTGACAATTAGATTTAACAAAATGTTTAAATACGCTACGCCAAAGAGCACCGTAAAGGACTGAAGGAAGGAGCAACACATTATGAATTTAATTTCCCTGCCTGTCTGCTGTCTTTACCGGAGAGAGGAGCGCGTAGCGGTGATGAGATTTGTAAAGGGGAGCCGAGGAGGTAATTATAAACGCAGAACGAGGGGGTTGCGCCGTTGAGGGGATTAAAGTGCAACGTCTCACCCGGTTCCCTCCACAAAAGTGTACATTTTCGAGTTGCGCGTTTGAAGATTATAACAAGAGTTCAGTGTAGGGGAGGACTCCACGGAAGTATTTATTTATTTATCTTTTCCGCTCTCTGGGATTTGGTGGCACAAGGTCACCACTTCCTTGGCGGGGGCGTGTATGTCCGACACAGGGCCACTGGGCTGCCATGTTGCCTGTGACCGTGGCAACTGCTGGAACGTGCGTGGATAAGCGCCCGGGTGGCGTAGCGGTCTATTCCGTGGCCTACGAACACGGGGATCGCTGGTTCGAATCCCCGTGTTACCTCCGGCTTGGTCGGCCGTTCCTACAGACACAATTGGCCGTGTCTGGGGAGCCGGATGTGGGTATGTGTCCGGGTCGCTGCGCTAGCGCCTCCTCTGGTTGGTCAGGGCGCCTGTTCGGGGGAGAGGGGGAACTGGGGTCAGTAGTGTGATCCTCCCACGCGCTACGTCCCCCTGGTGAAACGCCTCACTGTCAGTTCGAATCCCTGTGTTGCCTCCGGCTTGGTCGGGCATCCCTACAGACACAATTGGCGGATGTCTGCGGATGGGGAGCCGGATGTGGGTGTGTCCTGGTAGCTGCACTAGCGCCTCCTCTTGGTCGGTCAGTCGGTCGGGGCGCCTATTGGGGGGGGGGGGTAATAATAATTTTATTTTTACGGCACTCGTCTAAAACAATGCCACAAAGTGCTTCACAATAAATAAATAAATAAATAGCGTGATCTTCCCACGCGCTACGTCCCCCTGGTGAAACTCCTCACTGTCAGGTGAAAAGAAGCGGCTGGCGACTCCACATGTATGGGAGGAGGCATGTGGTAGTCTGCAGCCCTCCCCGGATCGGCAGAGGGGGTGGAGCAGAGACCGGGACGGCTCGGAAGAGTGGGGTAATTGGTTGGATACAATTGGGGAGAAAGGGGGGGGTGTGTGTGTGCGTGGATAGGCTATAAACAAAAGCCCATCCAAAGGAAATGTGGAAGTGTTTGTAAAGGGAAATCTCCATGACTGCAGTCTGTTTATATTTGGTGTTTTTGGATCTCGGCGAGGCAGTGGTGCCGTGAGCCATCACAACCTCCTCTCATTGTGTTAGCCCGTACCAAAGTAGATGGTACATACTCAAGACCGGCTGCGCTCTGCTTCCTCGGGCTTGTTTGGTCCCTTCTTGGGTCACCCCAGAGCTGTTGTTGGTAGGATTTGTCTGATTGGCATCATCTTACGGTCCTCAGCGTTGTTTTCACGGAGCAGTGGACGGTGACCGGCCAGACGTCCCTGTACACCCCAGCTGACCGGGGTTGAGTCTTCTTGAGTGATTTACTCTCTCCCTCCCTCTCTCTCTCTCCCCCCCGCTGATTGTGCCTTTAAAGACACACTCAGACCTCTAATAGGACCATTCAGAACAAGCCCTTAAATCTATTGTTGTGCTCTACAGACTCATATCGACCCCTTCCTGAAGTGAGCATATCCATGTGCAGTCTGAGTTTCATCTCTTCTCCGCTTTATGTTTAAACCAATACCGACCCTTGAATTTGGCCTGGGGAGCGCCATAGTGTGTTAGTTTGCGCTAATTTAATTGACTGATCCATATGAAGTAAACAGTAAAGAGCTCGTGGTAACTGAATGCTAATGCTGTAAACAAACAAACAAATAAATAAATAAGAACACATGGCGGCCCTGTGTGATGGCCTGGCAATCTGTTCAGGGTGTCTCCCTGCCTGCCGCCCAATGACTTCTGGGATAGGCTCCAGCATCCCTGCAACCCTGAGAGCAGGATAAGCGGTTCAGATAACGGATGGATGGATGGAAATAAAATCATACAGAAGGGCAACTGTTGTATGACTGTTGTGAAGAGGATTGTCCTATGTTTGTAATTGGAAGAGCTATTGACTGCACATTTTCAATTGAGTGGATAACATCACATATTATCTATTATCATACCCTGATCAGATGCGTAACGTTGACATTGTAAAATAGATGCTTTTGAACCAGTTAGAGCTAAAGGTAGCTCGTTTGAATCCTGTTTTTAACTAACCCGACAACCCAGAAAAGCACGCTGACACATCTGAAACACTTTCATCGCAAGACTGATTCGTTTGAACAGGTTAAAGGTGACAGTGCACATTTTACTTGCATCTCTGTCAATGGTGTTTCTGTGAATGCCTACCTCGAATGAAACCACATGGGAAATACCAAGTGATAGAATATGAGGAGGAGGCTAAGAGAGAATGGTAGCAGGAGTGCTAAAAAAAGACATTTTTGATATTTTTCTTACCAATTAGCGTTATAATGTTCATTAAATAAAGGAAAGCAATATCCTGGGTGCAATTTGCCGGGCTGGTCTATATATCCGCCTCTGCTGGATTTTTTTTATCCCCAGTGGGGACAAAATTTATCCCCCCCCCCCGCCTTCATAGTGATTAATGCTACATCACCAATATACCATATAAAATACCTAAAATAAAAAATATTTTTAGAATATAGCTAAGTAAAGCGCTGCAATGTGAGAACAGTTGATACTGCAAACGACAGTAAAATCAGAAATGGTTTTCACTGTCAGTGCTGGTGTGACAACAGAGATGACACCGTGTCTAGGTTACGTGATGAATGGCCTTGATCCTTGCACAGCTTTTCAGAATGTCACCTTGCCTCCTTCCCTGCCCGGAGATTTGCAGAGATACGGGTGAAAGAGGGGCAACACACCGCGGATGACCCCTCCACAGGAAAGCAGAAAAATAAGACAGAAGTCCGTCATCACAGCAGCCTGTTTTCTCAGTCTGACAAGCAGGCATATACTGTGGCCTATTTATGCTGACAGCATGTTGTGCTACTGCATTTTCTCATTATTTTCTATTAAATACTGAAGTTTATAAACAAGGGTTTTGGCACGCCTGGCCGAGTGTCGCTACCCATGTTACTGGAAGGGAGATTTAATTCTGGCTTGTTAAATTAACATTTAATCTTTTGTTTCGTTTTGTATGATCACATAACCTATTTGTCCGCATGAGGAGAGGACAAGGCATGAGAGTGAAAATATCGCGCTATTTGATGAGTTAATTTTTTTTAAAAAATGGATTAAAATAGTCCTGCAAATGCAGTGGTTAAGTTCATGTTCGAAAATTGTTTTATTAAAGTTCATAATTATTCTATAAATATTACTTTAAGAGCTGCAAGAAATACTGCAAGAGATAGGCTAACAGGCCCACTGTGGTTCGTACGAAAGAGTATTAGGTCCGCATAAAAAAGGCACCTCTGTGTTTCAAGAATAATCTTGGAACTCCGACATTAAACTTGGAATTCCGGGTTTAATGTTGAAATTTCGAGAATAAAGTCGAAGTTTTGAGAATAAAGCCGGAATTCTGACTTTAAAGTCAAAATTTCGGGAATAAATTCAGTACTTCAACAAAGTCTGTAGGCCTTTAGGTCTAATATTTCATATGGCATCTGAGTCTCATCAAAAGCACATAGGCATCATGTTATTATCGGCATCAGGACTTTGAAAAGATTGTGCCAAAAGTTGCATTTGTTCAGAAGGAAGAATGAATCAGCTGTGGATGAGGTGGCTGCATTAGTGCAAGGTAACTAGTGAGCAATGGGCAGATGCAAGGATACTGATGGCTACACGTGTGGGTGATCCAGATAGGTTATGTGTTATCTCGAGACAAAGTGAGACAACTAATCAAGTGGATTGATCCTCAGGGCGTGGACGTAAGGCAGATGTGATGTCTCAGATGACGGCATTACAGCGCTAAAAGGCCCAACGCGCTCTGGCTTAAGGATTCTTATGACAAAGCTGTATGGCATCGCAATTAATGGATGCATTGATGGTTTCAGTCGATATGTTGTCTGGATGGAAGCTTACAATACAAATAGTGACCCAAAAGTAATAGCCAATTACTTCATCGATCTGATTACTTGTGAGGACTCCCAGGGTGAATACGCACTGACGGAGGCACCAAAAACGAACACGTTGAGAACATGTTGGTGGTTTTGGGTAGAAACCACAGAGATGCGTTTGCTGGACACAGGGGTTGCATGTATGGACGCAGCACAGCAAATCAAAGGATTGAGTTGTGACGGGGCATCTTAAGGAAGCAACGTGCAACGTTTTGGATGAATCTTTTCCAAACACTCCAGCATGACGGATAGCTCTCGGGTGATTTCTTGGATAAAAGTCTTATTTAGTTCTGCTTTCTCAACCTTATTCAGGGAAGGTGCACACTGTTTATTTGACCTTTCATAATATAAAATCAGCATGTGTCGGTGGGAAGTGCACCCCCTCATTGTGTGTGTCCATGCTGTATGTGTGCCTATGTGTGTAATAGTACTCATATGTGCGAAACAGGTTATGAAACTAGGACTCTCTCTCTCTCTCTCTCTCTCTCTCTCTCTCTCTCTCTCTCTCGCTTCCATATATAAATATAGAGTGAGAGAGACAGAAAAAGATGGGACCACTGGCTCAGAGAACAACAGCAAAGAGACAAAGTTCTTACCATGGTTACTTGTTAACTTTGTTTTTTGTGCAGGATGACGTTGATGAAGTGTTGAGTACATGGAATTCTCACAAAATCCGCCCAATGGGCCATGCTGTGATTACAGGCCATCTTGTTTTGATGTATACACTCCCAGAAATGTATGGTGCTGAAGACACACTCAAGCCAGCTGACACAGGAAGTGGCTGTGTGTAAGGCGGGAATGTGTTGCTAAAACCCAGTAACCCCTGCGATGCAACTGGGTTTGAGTTATGCTGACTTCTAAAGAAGGAGAAAGGATGGGATGCTCCTAAAGATGCATTTTCCGCAGCAGAATTGTACATCTTGCTGAGAATGGAAATAATAAATAGGTATCTGAGGTACAGTAATAGTTCAACTTCTACCAGGTGTGCATATTTAGTTTTGCTAGTTTGAAAAGGCTTTCTACACTTGTTTTTTTTTCCATATTTCTGTCCGTCATGCCTGGAAGGGATTATTTGTTTGGTCGTGTGTGTGTGTGTGTGTGTGTGTTTGTGTGTGTGTCTGTGGCTAATCTCGCAAACTAGCGACCTACATTTTTTTGTGTGCACAATTTAGACTGTATGATGAAATGCTTTTTCTCGCTATCGCCGCTCCCTCTCTTCATTCTCGCTCAACCAACGCGGCTCTCCGCCGCTGCCTGATCTGAGTCAAATGTGCCCATGCGCGACTCACATCTACGGTTGAGTCAGATCGGGCAGCAACAGGGTCAAAACCAAAACATTATGTATTCACGTACGAGTCTTGAAAGTAAATGAGAAGTGGATCATATTTCGCAAGTGGGCAAATTATTCACTGCTGATCTCAGCACTGGAGAAATGGAACACTGGATGAACCAAAAATAATTCTCCTTATTCACCTCGCCGCCACATGGAAGTGCCGTAGTCTCCCATGTTAAAAATACTTTAATCCTTCCTCTGAACACCAAGTTTCTTTTTCCTCCGGAGCATCAAAAACTTTTCTTGGATACTTCTTCGGTTTTTCCGCCACAGCTTCCAAGCCCAGATGCTTTCTGGCAGAAAGCCCTGAAGGCAAGACAATCAGAGGCATGTGAACGCTTTCTTCACACAGGAGTTCAGCTCTGGCAAAGCGAAGGAATGCAGCGAGGGATTGTCGTGTCCCAAACACCAGATTTCAAAGTCTGGTATACTGCAAAACGCAGATTTACCTGGCAGTTATAGGCCTACTGATCATTGTGTGAACTCGTTTGGCAAGGGGTTGGATGTCACCCGCACTCTAGCTTTAAGTCACAGACACAATGAGGCCAACCAAGTAGGTGAGGTTTTGCATTAACGACCAAACGAGCAGTGGAGTAGTATGAACATTTACGGCCCCGCTGATGTGCGTTGTCACCCTAACAACTAACAACAATCGCCATTTTCTTTTGAACTACTCAAATGACCACGGCAAACAGTTCAATGCCCGTTCTACTCTCATTCAATTTCCACCTCTTGCTCCTCCCCAGCGCCACCTTCTCATCCAAATATGGCCACATCCTGTTTCAAAAAACCAACACGGCGATGGCAAAATGCCAAACTCGAGGCTGCAAAACAATAGTCCAATGGCTTTGTCCATTATTTTATAGTCGATGGTTGAATCACACTATGGGCACACTACAAGAAATTGAAGTTTGTTATTGTAATTAACCACTTTTAATTAACCATTTTGGCTCATCCAAACTTGAAAGGACATTTCAAATACCAAAACAAGTTGCTACTAAAAAGCTTAATTGCTTAATTACCCTTCATGTCCAACAGACATGTTAGAGTAAACGTATGGGTTAAGAGCATCAGCCATTTCAAAAAAGCAAAACCAAAAACTAATCCACCTTTCAAGATGACTTGGAGATGAATAGCACACCACGGTAAAGCTAAGCTAAAAATGCATGGGGGCGGGGGGGGGGGGGGGGTAAACATCTTAATCTGAAATGTGCAGTGTATAGCCTTAAAACACAGGTATGAACAAAACACTGGAAATATTCAACAATATAAATGTAAATGTAAAATGTACAAAATGTAAACAAAAGGTGCAGGAATACTGCATAATTAACACCATAAAAGTACTAGTGTTTTGTTTTGGGGGGTTTTTTTTTGTACTTCGAACGTTTTTCAAAACCTCACATTGCTATTTAGACTAGACAATGTCCATCACCCAGATATTGTTCTCCAGAACAATACTGAACTCGGCACGAAATTGTGGATGGTTGTCATAGTGGTTGCACAGCTGCAGTATTATGCCACATGTACGTATGTCCAACTGGCCATCATCGACTGAAATCAGACATCACCTCAAATTCGATTCTGATGCTACGCAAGACAATATGATTGGAGCCTGTGCGTAACCGTAAAGAAATTCCAAGTTTTCCATTGTCTAGCTCCCAGCTATACCTTCTCAGGTGATGCTCCAATTCTTTTTGTTTTCCTGTCATCTCAGCTAGGAACGGCAACAGCCTAGACACCTTCTTTGGTGTTGGATGGAGGTCGTCATAAAGCCTTTTCTGCTCTTCATAGTCCACTGTAATGCATGGTTTTATCCTGTCCCTCCAACAGTCAATGACAAACATTGTTTTTTGAACAAGCTCTTTGTGAGAAAGTTCCATCAGAATTGTTGAAAGCATACCAGCAGTGGCTCTTTCTCTGCATTCATAGTTGTCCAGCATCTCTACAAGGTCCTCGTAGTCAACAGAAGAGAAGTCTTGTAAGGCTTGGTTCAGGATGTGTCATTCATGGGAGCTAACTAAATGAAGAAATATATCTATTAAGTTGCTGTATACTACTCCATATAGCATCTCCTTATCAAAAGGTGGCACAGGCTTAATGGGAAGGTAGTGGTGAGCTTGATACCCTCTTGAGAAAATCTGAACAATGGCTTTCCACGTTAGCATTAAAATCACATCAGATGAAAGGCACAGTGAACGTTGTTCCTAGGGTGCAGAGTTCACAGAAGTCCTGACAGAAAGCACCGTAGGTATTTGAAAACCTCTGAACCAGCTCGTGGTTCAACAGAATAATCTGGGAGAATGGGCATCACCGTCAATGGTCTGGTAATTGTTTCTTGGTCTGAAAAAGCTTTTATCATGTCACTGAGGATATTTCCATGACGTATGGTCAAAACCTTGGCTTCAGGCTCATAAATCAGTGTGTCATCCAGACAAAAATCAGCTTTTCCGCTTGGGCCAAATGTAATTTCTGGATCAGACACATCATATGGGTGATCTGTTACTGCCTCTGAAAGATGCATTTGCAGAATTGCATCATCTTCCAATCTTCCCTCTTGGATCGCTGTGCGGTCTGACAGACCTATGGTGACTAACTGATTTTCAGCAGCTGACTGACCCGCAACTGGGTGATAAGGAGTGACAAAGTCTTGACTGAAGATGAAGAAAACATCAGGCAGAGGCTGACCATCAGGAATATTAACATTACCAACCATCTTCCCAGTCTGCGGTAGAAAGCCTTTCATTTGTCTGTAGTTTTTGCTCAGTTGCAAGGTAGAAGTGCAACACTGGTCATTTCAGTGTCATATGTTGTCATATGGGATGTGACGTGTTCCCGCCGTATTCTCACGATGTATTTTGACTTCAGCCTCGGCATTCCGCCTTTATTCTCAAAACTTAATTTTGACTTTAAAGTCGGAATCCTGACTTTATTCTCAAAAGGTTCTTTCGACTTAATTCTCAAAATGTCGACTTTAAACACGGAATTCCGAGATTAATGCTGGAATTCTGAACTCGTTCTTCTTTTTTTTTTTGGTGGTGGTGGTGGTGGGGGGTGGGGGTTGCGTGGCCCTGATACTCTTCCATAGGTTCGTGATTTATTTTCATGGATAAAAACGTTTCAAAAACATCCCCCTTTCCGGGTTTTTTTTTTTCACAAATAGTACTCTGGCAATATCTTTAACATCTTACAGCAGCATATATTTTTAGATTCACTCAAAAACACTTTTGAAGGGGCTGGACCCCCCCCCACACACACACACATACAAACCTGCACAGATGGTACAGCTAAAATGTGAATGTCAGTTTGTGATTGAGTGAGCTGGAGGACAGGTTTGTGCAGCGCTTCATATCTTTAAAAAAAACCCAGCATGTTGTATTAAGTGCGGCACAAGTTTGAAGGAAGCATCGGAACATCGGTCTCGAGTCTAACTATAACTTTCCTTCGCTCTTCCTGTACAAGTGAATGTCCATCTCTTTTTGAAATAACTATTTATAATATTCCACTAATTTCTATCAGCACTAATGAAGGATAAGATTCTGATATTTTCGTGTTTCACCACGGCAGTCAGTCCAATACGCCACTGATGAGAGAGAGGTTTTCATTTGCACTTTAAACTCTCACAGCCGTCATAGACTTACACATAAAGACTTGCACGTAAAGATTTACACATACAGGCCCGAGCGCACCGAAAGCGTCTGGCGTGCACGTTTTGAGGCACACCTATTGTTTTAAATGGCCGAACGTGCACCAAAACCATTATGAGGTGTGTCAAACTGCCTTGACGCACTACTCTGACCTTGTTTCGATTCTGGAGCATCACTTGAGGACCCGGCGACCAAAGCTGTTTATTCTGCAGCCGCAGTAGCTGTTTGGAGGGAGCTAAAAGAAATAGAAATGAAAGGATTTGTTTTTCACCAGCGGGCAATATTGTATAAAAGAAATAAATTATTATCAATAATAATGATGCTAAACAAATAAATAGATACAAAAAATGGACAAGATATGTCCATTTTGTACTTTGCCAATTACCCCACTCTTCCGAGCTGTGCTGGTCACTGCCCCACCCCCTCTGCCGATCAAGGAAGGGCTGCAGACAACCACATGCCTCCTCCAATACATGTGGAGTCGCCAGCCGCTTCTTTTCACCTGAGGAGTTTCACCAGGGGGACGTAGCACATAAGAGGATCACGTTATTCCCCCCAGTTCCCCCTCCCCCCTGAACAGGCGCCCCAACCGACCAGAGGGGACGCTAGTGCAGCAACCAGGACACATCCGGATTCCCACCCGTAGACACGGCCGATTGACCTTTCGCAAAGTCCCGCCCCCCTTAGTTACTGTTGCTATGCCCGTCAAGCATTTCAGAACTATCCAGGAAGTAGCCGGAAAACACCAAAACATGAAGGAAGAAATCAGCGCATTGTGTGGGTAAAAGTAACAGTAACAATACGTTAGCTGTATTAGCTATCAATACTAGCTAGTAGCTAGCTTAACTTGGAGCAGACAGGTATTGTTGTTGATTTTGGATGGATTAAGCTGGCCATGGGGTCTGCTATACTGCCAAATCTATTGCCCACATTGCGCTTCTTGCGTTCTGGGTTTCGGGAAGGGAAAGAAAAGGACCCCCCCCCCCCAACTTTTCAGATATCTAGTATCCGATTTGCAGATCCCATAGGCACACCGTCTCAGCATTTTGCTGTTTGAAAGCTTGACGGACCGTTGCTAAGGTAGGATTGGACAAGTACCGTTCTGGGGCGGTACTTTGTGAAAGGTCAATTGTGTCTGTAGGGACGCCTGACCAAGCCGGAGGTAACACGGGGATTCGAACTGGCGATCCCCGTGTTGGCAGGCAACGGAATAGACCACTACACTGCCCGGACGCCCCATTGAGCCTGTTTTTACGGGAGTTCCTTTCCGAAAGTGTGAATTTTGGAGGCCGGGGCCAAACTCAACAACTTCTTGGTTCTCATTGCAGCTAGCATCACTGCTCGTCTCCAGCTGGAACGTTACATACAAACGCTTGCCTGCCTATACATGGGTAGCGACCTTTTCCCCCCAAAAAACTGCCACTGCTGTGGCGTCGGCATTTCGCACAACGCTACTCAAATCGACTTGTACAGTAAATTAACGGGGGTGTTGGTAATACACAAAAATGTTGCCTAGCTAGCGATCTTTTCCTAAAATACCGCTGGTTGTGTGGCGCTGGCATTTCAGACCCGACGCCTGCAGTGCAGCGCAGCAGCGTCGAATGAGGCGCGTCAATTATCGCTTCCAGAGCATCTGGGCCGCAACTCCAAGAGCTGTGCTATTCTATTTATTTATTTTTATTTTTGTCAGTTTGGCTGTTAAAGAACACTAACACACACAAACACACACACACACACACATCTCATATACACATACTGATATATGTAAACACACACACACACCTCATATACAAACACACACACACACACATCTCATATACACATACTGATATACGTAAACACACACACACACCTCATATACAAACACACACACACACACACACACACACACATCTCATATACACATACTGATATATGTAAACACACACACACACACCTCATATACAAACACACACACACACACACACACACACACACACACACATCTCATATACACATACTGATATACGTAAACACACACACACACCTCATATACAAACACACACACACACACACACACACATCTCATATACACATACTCATATACGTAAACACACACACACACCTCATATACAAACACACACACACACACACTCACACACATCTCATATACACATACTGATATACGTAAACACACACACACACCTCATATACAAACACACACACACACACACACATCTCATATACACATACTCATATACGTAAACACACACACACACACACACACACACACACACACACACACACACCCAGTCCTTACAGATCAATTCACACTCACTTCACACCTACGTGATCTTGCCGAGCCTCTAGAATCATTTCAAAAGACAGATTTAAAAGGTGTTCAGTTTTCATGTTTGTTCTCTCCAAGGCTACTTCCGTTTTTCCTTTCATCGACAATGTGAAGGTTTCGTTCACATACACACATTTTTTTTTTTTTGCACATAAGCTTGTGGGTGGTGTCTGTGAAGACAGAACTACCAGGTGGAAATGGGTGCATGACGTATCAAAGCTGAGTCAGTTCATGTGGACACAGCGTCTACTGACAGACACGTTTACTGACAGACAGGTTTCATCACTCATCTAAGTGACCTCCTCCGCCTCAGCCGACTGCAGGTATCCCCACCCTGATAAATCCAGATGAACTGATTCAACTTTCTTTGATTTTCTTACCTGCATTATTGAGCATGCACAAAGCGCATGATATACTCTGCGTTAACTCGCAAAAAAATAATAATGCAAAAACCCCAACATTTAGACATCGATATTAACCAGGAACACACAGGTACCAATACCGGCATCAGTCATCGGGCCGATACGAGACCTAACACAGGCAGTGTAGGTCTCAGAGGTCTGACAGCAAAAGCCATAAGTAAAAGCAAACTGGCTTGATTTGCTATATTTTTAGCAAATGGCAGCCTGTATTTCTTCAATGGTGAACAAAACTGATTCTATCTCCGTTATTTTGCCCACTAACCCCCAACTAACTGCCTGTCTGCACAGTTCAGCTAACCAACTGCCTGTCTGCACAGTTCAACTAACCAACTGTCTGTCTGCACAGTTCAATTAACCAACTGTCTGTCTGCACAGTTCAACTAACCAACAGTCTGTCTGCACAGTTCAGCTAACCAACTGTCTGTCTGCACAGTTCAGCTAACCAACAGTCTGTCTGCACAGTTCAACTAACCAACTGTCTGTCTGCACAGTTCAACTAACCAACTGTCTGTCTGCACAGTTCAGCTAACCAACTGTCTGTCTGCACAGTTCAGCTAACCAACTGCCTGTCTGCACAGTTCAGGTAACCAACTGTCTGTCTGCACAGTTCAGCTAACCAACTATCTGTCTGCACAGTTCAGCTAACCAACTGCCTGTCTGCACAGTTCAGCTAACCAACTGTCTGTCTGCACAGTTCAGCTAACCAACTGCCTGTCTGCACAGTTCAGCTAACCAACTGTCTGTCTGCACAGTTCAGCTAACCAACTGTCTGTCTGCACAGTTCAGCTAACCAACTGCCTGTCTGCACAGTTCAGCTAACCAACTGTCTGTCTGCACAGTTCAGTTAACCAACAGTCTGTCTGCACAGTTCAGCTAACCAACTGCCTGTCTGCACAGTTCAGCTAACCAACAGTCTGTCTGCACAGTTCAGCTAACCAACTGCCTGTCTGCACAGTTCAGCTAACCAACTGTCTGTCTGCACAGTTCAGCTAACCAACTGCCTGTCTGCACAGTTCTGCTAACCAACTGCCTGTCTGCACAGTTCAGCTAACCAACAGTCTGTCTGCACAGTTCAGCTAACCAACTGCCTGTCTGCACAGTTCAGCTAACCAACTGTCTGTCTGCAGTTCAGCTAACCAACTGCCTGTCTGCACAGTTCTGCTAACCAACTGTCTGTCTGCACAGTTCAGCTAACCAACTGCCAGTCTGCACAGTTCAGCTAACCAACTGTCTGTCTGCACAGTTCAGCTAACCAACTGCCTGTCTGCACAGTTCAGCTAACCAACTGTCTGTCTGCACAGTTCAGCTAACCAACTGCCTGTCTGCACAGTTCAGCTAACCAACTGTCTGTCTGCACAGTTCAGCTAAAGTAATGGATGGGGTCTGTACTTGGTATCGACAGACAATAGGCAGTAAAAAAGTGATATTGGGGGCGTCTCGGTGGCGTGGCAGTCTATTCCGTTGCCTACCAACACGGGGATCGCTGGTTCGAATCCCCGTGTTACCTCTGGCTTGGTCGGGCATCCCTACCGACACAATTGGCTGTGTCTGCAGGTGGGAAGCCGGATGTGGGTGTGTGTCCTGGTCGCCGCACTAGCGCCTCCTCTGGTCGGTCGTAGCGCCTGTTCGGGGGGGGATAGCATGAGCCTCCCATGTGCTTCGACCCCCTGGGGAAACTCCTCACTGTCAGGTGAAATGAAGTGGCTGGTGACTCCACGTGTATCGGAGGAGGCATGTGGTAGTCTGCGGCCCTCCCCGGATCAGCAGAGGGGGTGGCGCAGCGACCGGGAAGGCTTGGAAAATAAGGTAATTGGCTGAGTACAACTGGGGAGAAAAGGGGGGAAATAAATAAATAAATAAATAAAAGTGATATTGGTGCATCCCTAATACTACAGTACTTCTAGCCAAAGAAAGGAACAATATTCATGAGTTGGGGTTTTCTCCTCTCCAGTTATAGACAGGATATACTGACGTTGAAGACATCGCATTTAGTTTGTTACCCTGTTCTTTGAGTTCCTTGTGGGTTTTGTTTTGGGTTTTTTTTGTTTTGCTGTTGTCAATCAAAATGCTTGGATATTGATTATAGACTCACAAACATCAACCACTTGGCTCCATTACTATTTCTCACACACTGCTGTTCATTCAGACCGTCACTTCAGCTTTCCCAAATCTGAAAAACAACAAACTCGGTATGTAGCACCAAGAGGAAAAGAGGAGAACCGAGTCACTAAGCTGTTCTGTTCCTTATTGATTCAGGAACCTCAAGCTATATACCTCACTGTCAATGACCGGGCAACCTCCATTAGTCGCTGTTTTCATAAAACAGCATTTCACCTTCCAGAATCGGCAGCTTAGTAATTAGGAGCGACTCCCTTTGCCCTGGCAGGCGTTGTTGACTGACACATAGACTGTTGCTGGACTGAACTCACAGCCGCCGAGTGAAGCGGGCAGTCGGTCTGAACATTAGGCCGCCCTTCCAGTCAACTGCAATGAGCTGGATCACGATTGTCCTATTCGGAGTGCTAGTTCAGTTAACAGCCCATGAATTTTTAAAGTTAAGCCTTATTTCCGTGTATTAACTGCTACGGCGGCATCTCTATCACGTACACAGAAACTTTCCACTGTTGCCTTCTGCTTAATTGCAGTGGGTGAATCACTACTGCCCTTCCTGGAACACTGGTGCAGTTGTCAGCTTGTGAAATGCTACAGTCAATCGGCTAAAATAGTTGACATTTCACTGATTTCAACCATTTTTCCACGTATTCATCGCTGCGGTGGCATCTCTATGATGTACTCAAATGTCCGTATTGCCGTTCGCCATAGCGAACTGGCTTACTTCCGCCACCCATTGACATCCGAGTGGATGGTGCACGAATTGCAAGGCAGGCTGGCTGAGATGTTTCTTTTCGAATTTCCACCGTTGAGAAACTCTCAAGCGACGTATTCTGATATACAGCTCTCTTGGCAGGAGCATGTTGATTTCTGTCGAAATGAATTGCACCGAAGCGGTTATACATTTAAGAGAGTACACAGACTTCCAGCTCTTACTGGATGTGCAGATTGTTAGCGGAGAAATTTCCCTTTGATTCTCCACGCCAAATAAATGCTGTGTATTCAACACACAGGGCTTCATTTTCATGAGACTGGATGCAAACACAAGTGCTCGAGCGGTGGTCTGGCGAACGTGGTTATGTTCAATATTAATTCATTCATTATCCAAGCTGCTTAACCTAAGTAGGGTCGCGGGGATACTGGAGTCTATCCCAGCAGTCACTGGGCGGCAGGCGGGGAGACACCCTGGACAGGCTGCCAGACCATCACAGGGCCGACACATTCACACCTAGGGACAATGTAGTACGGCCGATTCACCTGACCTACATGTCTTTGGACTGTGGGAGGAAACCGGAGCACCCGCAGGAAACCCACGCAGACGTGGGGAGAACATGCGAACTCCACACAGAGGACGACCTGGGATGACCCTCAAGGTTGGACAACCCCGGGGTTCAAACCCAGGACCTTCTTGCTGTGAGGTGACTGCGCTAACCACTGCGCCACCATGCCACCCGTGTTCTATATATATTTGGTAATTTGGTGACCAGAGGTGCAACCCCGGCGCAGTTGACAAAAAGGTTGAATTAGAATGAATAGTTGGGGGCAAGCTTCGACTTGGCCATTCAAATCAGCTCCTCTCATACCCTTCAAATGCGCTGCGGCTCAGCATATTGTTTTTGTGATGGATGAAAAGGGAAGCCAATCAGCATGACTCCATGTTCCTTCTCGGTTGACTTCAAAGAATGAAATCTGGTGGTGGTGGTAATTCGATACTGCCACCTTCTTCCAATTACATACTCCATTCCCATAGACTGTGGCAAAACTAAATATAAGGAGTTTGATGCAGCATGCAAGAGGGTCATTACTCAACATCCTGGCTGACGTCATTTACAAATTGCCTACAGTGTTTTCAGTTCGTGCACAAGCCAACAGAGACTGCAGAATGTTTTTATGGATCGTCTTGGCAATGCATAAAATGATGGGGGATTGAGCGGCGCAGCATTGTGACCGGCCCATGTGACTGAACCAGAGAATGTTCTAGTGAGACCGCCGCAGCCTCAAATCTCCCAATGACCCTGCCAGCTAGCTAGCTGTGCAAATAACCTCTCGTATGGGCTTAAGCAATGCCTGTCTGAGTTCTTCCATTCAAATGAGCTGTTACAAACCACCTTTATCAACATTTTGTGTTCTTCAACTCGTTCTTAGTGGAGCTTTACATCTCTGTGACGTTTGCAGATGACGCTGAGTATTTTTTTTTCTTTCTAAAATTGGCTGTATAGTCAATGTCAGTGTTCCCCAAGACTAACTCCCCACGGGCATAAAGACTTGCCTCTCTAAGAATAATCTCATCGGAAATACTGCCTTTGCCTTCCCATGGATTATGAATACAATAATCAGTGTTTGCTCAATGAAATTTCTACCTCACTTCCCCCTGCCGATGATTATCTTGTTCAAAGTATATCAGCTGGAAAATAAACTCAGTAATTTGAATACCAACGATTCCCAGCAAATATGTTTGGGAGAAACATAATATCGCGTGCTCTTATCGCTTTTTTATCTTTTGAAATGCCTTTGCAGTTTCCATTCAGATGTTCAAGATTGTATAAAATGTGCAATTAGGCGATCCTTGAACCTGTGAATATGACCTTTATATTCCCAGAATAGATTTGGACGGTGTGTTCATGTCTGATCATTGTCTCCCGACAAACGTGTGTGTGTGTGTGTGTGTGTGTGTGTATGAGAATCCGTTAAATTATCGCTTGCTGCCATTATAAAACAACAGCTGAATGAAATACAGTAATCTGTTTGCATTCGGTCAGCTCTGGACGACTACCAGCTAACACTGCAAGTGCAGAAAACACGTTGACAAACTGAGATTGGTCATCGACGTAGCATTTTTAAAGTAATTTATTAGGGTCGCAACAGTGTTAACGTTAGCGCTCAAAAAAGGAGTTATTTGGCAGTTTCTACAACTTCAGCCTTTTTCTCCACTGTGTGTGAAGTGGACAAAAGATGTTTGTGTTTATATGAGTTTGCAATTGAGCACTGTGTATGTGTCTCTTTGCCTTTGTGTTTTTGTGTTTGTGTGGATGTTAAAGGGCAATCTATGTGTGGGAGATTAGTGGTTAACCCTCCTCTACTGCCGCCTTGGCCTGGATCACTTCTTTTTTCGCTCTCGCACAGGCTTTGATGAAGATGGCCAAGTGAGGGTCAGCCACCCCTCTCTTCAGAGCTCACAAAAGCTTTTTCCGGCCATTATGTTCCTCGAAGGCTCTATTTTGTAAACACGTATTACCTGGCGTGTATGTGTGTGTGTGTGTGTGTGTGGTGAAAGGGCAGATGGGTTGGCATAGGTGGGTCGGTGGGAAGAGTGGGGCCGAGCGAGTGAATGTGCGAATTGAGGTTTCCGAGCCCTGCGTCTGTTGCTAATGCGCGGCTATCTAACCGTGGTGCAAGGAGAGGGGGACTGAACCTTCACAAACAGGAGCGTTTTCCCAAATTCACCAGTCAGGTTTTTATCTCCAAAAAACAGACAGTGACATCTGCAGAAGCTGTGCTCCCCTTTTCCCTTTCTCGGTGTCCCTCTCTCTCTCGCTCACTTTCTCTCCCACCCATTAGCAGAAAGCAGTCGGAAGTGCTCAGCAAAATGCTCCGGGACGTCAACCATCATCCCCACCCAACAAATATATTGACTGGTATAGCTCTTCAGACGTGGGATGATTAAGCCGTGCTAATAATCTACCGAGATAACTTCGCCTCTCTCTCTGTCTCTCAGGATTCCCGCTTCAGTCCCGCGCAAAGATAAGCTTTATATAACTGCAGCCTCATAACCGGCACTTCATCTTCTGCATGAGTCGGAAGAATAATCTACCGCCGTCGCCCGGTTCTGCTGGCTCGAGTTAACCGCGGCAAGTTTGGATAGATGGTTATCTCGCGGAATTTCAAAGTGAAGCCGGGGAAACTAGAACCTTCGCCAACTCGCACTCTTTCATCCACCGTGAGTCGCACTTAACGAAAAAGCGGGGCCTCTGTTGCCTTAATGGAAGTGCACAAACAAAACAAAAAGTAGGGCACGCTGTTGACTTGCCACTAACCCCGCACATCAGCCCGGCCTGCGTGGGCGCTAGACCCGACTGAGCCGAGCTAGGCGGAGCGGCTTCTCTGCACTCGGCTGCTTCTGCCTTTTGGGCCTGTTGGAGTCCAGAGTCCTGAGCGGTAGATGGATGAATGGAGGCTTTATGGAGATGAG
Organism: Lampris incognitus; assembly: GCF_029633865.1. NCBI lineage: Eukaryota > Metazoa > Chordata > Actinopteri > Lampriformes > Lampridae > Lampris > Lampris incognitus. The sequence continues at coordinate 7,523,677 of NC_079217.1, forward strand.
GAAGTGTAATGGCACTCTTCCTCTCAATCCCGGCGGCTGGAACAGCGGATCTCTCTGTCTTTTATCAGAGACATGAAAAGGGGACAATAAGCCTCTCTGCTATCAACAATATGGTGTCATTTGAAGCAGATTATCCATCTGCTGAAGTGGAGAAAAATAAAAAGACAAGAAGACAAAGGATAGGGAGTTGAGAGCCAAGGTCTCTCCTCCCATGAGGAAATGCCCAATTTTGCTTTATCTTATTTCACAAATCTAATCTGCCAAAGTGCCCACTCAGTTTTATATGAGGGTACGGTAAGCTCTTATTTGTCATATAAATGCCAAATTCTAAGTTTTTTTTTTATCGCTGTTTCCCCAGAGGCATGCGGACCTCAATGCCAGTTCATGTAATAGTTCCTGAATCCGACCGTCCACTAATGGTTGTTCTAACATCTTTTCAATGTTAAAAAGTGATGCCAAAATCTCTTTTGTCGCTTAACAGTTGACAGTTAGGAGGGAAACCTAGCTATTGTGAGACAATGCCGGCTGTGCGTAGGCTGTAGCCGTGTAGCAGTGTGGCACAGCACCAACTGATGGGTGATGCCACACTTATACATTATTGTAAAACCAATCAAGATGCAGCTCAGAGCATTAGCTCTCCAATTAGGCAAGACATTAACACTAAAGGGTATAGGTCCATCCACCCATTAGCCAAACCGCTTATCCTGCTCTCAGGGTAGCGGGGATGCTGGAGCCTATCCCAGCAGTCATTGGGCGGCAGGCGAGGACACACCCTGGACAGGCCGCCAGGCCATCACAGGGCCAACACATTCACACCTAGGGACAATTTAGTACGGCCGATTCACCTGACCTACATGTCTTTGGATTGTGGGAGGAAACCGGAGCACCCGGAGGAAACCTACGCAGTCACGGGGAGAACATGCAAACTCCACACAGAGGACAATCCAGGATGATCCCCCCATGGTTGGACTACCATGGGGCTCAAACCCAGGACTTTCTTGCTGTGAGGCAACCGCGCTAACCACCATGCCGCCCTACATTTAGCGCCCAACGCGGGGCTATAGGCGACACGAAATAATCCTTTTGTATGTGTGTTCTGCAGATCTGCTTTTTGAGTCGGCAAAAACCAATGTTACAAAGGCCGTTTTTCAGCCAATTATCAATCAGTGGAGTTGACTGCAATGTCTGAGCTTACAGTCCAACTGGTCAGCCTACCAAGCCTCCTACGTGATCCCGATCGCGTCAAAATGGAAATTTACGGCTTTTTGTGTCGTGTCATTTCATATTCGTATACTGTGAAATACTTAAGCGGCAAATAAAAAAAGAAACGTCCACTGCGACACAGAGCGTGACAGCTCGGATCGGGCTGTTTGACACGGGGACATGGGAAAACAGAGGATGCTCATTATGCACATTGTCCTATTTGCAAAGAGGTGAAGTGACAGTTGAAGAGCAGCAATGCCTGTGATTGTACCGAAGGTCATCAACGCAGCGCAGCACTGATTGTGATTGGACACGGTGTACGTGTGTGGGAGTGTGCGTGTACTTGTGTTTGTGAGCGTGTGCACAAAAGACAGAGAGAGAGAGAGAGAGAGAGAGAGAGAGAGAGAGAGAGAGAGAGAGAGAGAGAGAGAGAGAGAAATTAAGAGATGGAGGGCGAAAGAGAGATGAAGACAGCGAGGAACAAATTATTGGGCTCAAGCCAGATGCTTCAGGTCTCCATAGAAACCCCCCGCACTTCACACTCTACCCTTTTTCCCTCTCTCTCTCTCTCTCTCTCTCTCTCTTTTTTTTTTCTTTATTTATTTTGTTGTCAGCAGTTGCAGAATAACTTAATTAAAGCCCAGGCAGGCTAGCATGCTGTGTGAGATGACAGGAGGCCTGCGATGATTTGTGATGGATTACTGCATTTTTTATTCTCTTTATTTACTCTGGCGAAACGCACTGGAGCTTGCTATAATGCCTAAACGAATACGTGATAAACAGGGTTTTGTTCTCTTTTTTTCCGTTTTGCGTTTGCTCAAAACGATTCAACGAACGCGCTTGCGCAAACGTGAACGAGGGCATTTTCTATTTCACTTTGATGCACGTTGTGTGTTGTTGTTTTGAACCGGACTCCTGCTATCCGCCGGGATAAAAGTAGTGACAGCATCCGTGGGTACCTGTGAAAGGCGCCGCTGCAGAGCTTAGCTGGTAAACACAACTCTTAATTGGACATCATGGGGGGGAGGAAGAGCACATCGTCTTCGCATGAATTGATTAACTAGCAAAGTTTGTTTTGCGGTTGTTTTTTTTTTGTTTTTTTTTGTTAAAATAAAAACATCTTAATGGTTTCTTACAGCACAAGGCCACTGAGATTCTTAATTCACAAATTAGCGCCTGCGATGGGTTTGAAGTCGAGCATGACTCCGCGCTTGAGGAGTTTCAGAACAGATATTAAAGCTTTCTTCGTGGGTGGGTTGCGTAGACGGAAAACTGTGACTTTTCTTGGACTTCATCCTTTAATAAATCAAAAGTACGGGGCTATTTCAATCAACAAACCTCTCACACTCGCAACCCCAACACACCAGACTCCTGTTGAGCTTCCCTGCACTGACAAACCACATGCTGGATCACACATAGAGGGTGAAAAGGACGCACGGCCTTGTAGACGCGAAACGCAACTGTCGACCGAACGACACGGGAACGAAACTAACTGAAATTAGGCGTGGCGTAAATCGACCAGATTTCTGAAATGAAAACATTTCCAGTTCGGTGGTCCATATATCATTAATATATCCAATGGTATCATCTACGAAGTAAAACAGCGGGACGACTCCGGTTTCATGTATTTTGACCATGGTGACTCGTACTGCAGTGAACTGTAATAACTAAGTGACTTTGTAAACCGTGTCAGAAAAATACTGGTTTACACCACCGTGGTGAGTGAAGCTATGATAAACTATGGAACACGCAATACAGAAAAGGGTCAAACTACAAGGGTTCGATACCGTGCATTTAATTATCTATAAGTACAGGACAGAGAAGACAGACAAGCAGCACTAGCAGACTGACACACTAACAGACACACTGTAACAGAGAGACAGACCTATCAGAGCCACTAACAGGCAAGCTGTGATAGATAGAGAAAACACCTATATCACATAAACACTACAGACGAGACAGGTCTGTCCGATCTGAGCAGGCACTCGGTGGTCCTGGTAGTCTGGGTAGGAAGAGAGCAGAAGGGAACATGAGCAAAAGCGAAAAAACAGAGACAATAGTATACGTGAAATACTCAACAACATAATAACGACACAAGATGATGATGAGACTGGTAACAACATAATATACTGATACCAACCTTGTCTGTTGATTTCTCAGAAGAAGGTATTTTCTTCAGGGTTGCTTTGTCTTCGGCCTCCTGGCAGGGGAGGTTGAAGTTTGTCTTCACAATAAGCACGGCCTTGATAGTAGGAACAGCAAATTTCTTGCCGCTGTCCGTATAGCGTTCATTTGAGAGAACACTTTCTGGACTGGTGCATTACTTCCAGGTGAGCGCATAACAGGTGCTTAATCTAGCCAAGTTGGTGTGTGGGATGTCATTATTCTCCTTTAAGTGTGTGACCACTGCCCTCCATCTCTGACTACGGCCTTGTTCAGACTGCAGGCAGATCAGATTTGTTTCTCAAATCAGATATCTAAGACAGACTGTCCGCACTGTTATTTGCAAGTGATCAGATTGGATTTGTGTGACCAGGACATCACCAACCTGGTGTCCGGGTAGTGTAGCGGTCTATTCCGTTGCATACCAACACGGGGATCGCCGGGTGGAATCCCCGTGTAACCGCCGGCTTGGTCGGGTGTCCCTAAAGACATAATTGGCTGTGTCTATAGATAGGAAGCCAGATGTAGGTATGTGTCCTGGTTGCTGCACTAGCGCCTCCTCTGGTCGGTCAGGACGCCTGTTCAGGGGGGAGGGGGAACTTGGGGGAATAGCATGATCCTCCCACGCGCTACGTACCCCTGGTGAAACTCCTCACTGTCAGGTGAAAAGAAGCGGCGGGCGACTCCACACGTATCGGAGGAGGCATGTGGTAGTCTGCAGCCCTCCCCGGATCGGCAGAGGGGGCGGAGCAGCGACTGGGGCAGCTCGGAAGAGTGGGGTAATTGGACGGGTACAGTTGGGGAGAAAAAGGGGTAAAAAAAAAAAGACATCACCAACCTATCTGTATGGGTTGCTGTGGTAACGACGTAGGTGTGAGTAACTATGTACACTGGTGACGCGGTTTACTAACATGGAAGCATGAGAAATGGAGATCGATCTTATTGCCCTCCAAACAATTATGCTACCAAGTCGTGGCACCGAACTCCTCTGTCGCACCAGACAAACTCAACGACGGAGGAGGCTGCTATAAGCATTACATTACATTACATTACAGTCATTTAGCCGACGCTTTTATCCAAAGCGACTTACAATAAGTGCATTTAACGTAGGAAATCAGAACTACTGGTCATCAGAGGTCATAAGTGCATCTAAACAAGCATCTAAGAGCAAAACCAGTGTTAAAGTAAAGTGCAAGAAAGAGGCTTTTTTTTAATGAGTGAATACAATAAGTGCTAAGAACAAGTAACAGGGTAGTAGTTCTTGAAGAGGTGAGTTTTCAACCTGCGCCGAAAGATGGGCAGCGACTCCACTGCCCCGACATCAGTGGGGAGTTCATTCCACCACTGTGGGGCCGGGACAGAAAAGAGCCGTGACCGGGTCGATTGGCAGCAGTGGCCTCTGAGCGACGGGGCAACCAGGCGTCCTGAGGCAGCAGAGCGAAGTGGTCGGGCGGCGGTTTAGGGCTTAACCATGGCCTGGAGATAGGAAGAAGCTGTTCCTTTCACTGCCCTGTAGGCTAGCAGCAGAGTCTTAAACTGGATGCGAGCAGCTACTGGGAGCCAGTGTAGGGACATGAGAAGGGGAGTTGTGAGGGCGGTTGAACACCAGACGAGCTGCAGCTTTCTGATCAAGCTCCAGAGGTCTGATGGCCGACGCCGGGGCGCCAGCAAGGAGGGAGTTGCCGTAGTCCAGCCGGGAGATGACCAGAGCCTGGATGAGCACCTGTGCTGTCTTGTCAGTGAGGAATGTGCGAATCCTCCTGATGTTATAGAGGACAAATCTGCAGGAGCGAGCAACCGATGCAACGTTTGCAGCAAACGACAGTTGGTTGTCCAGGGTCACACCCAGATTCCTCGCAGTCCGAGTTGGCGTCACCACGGTGTTGTCAATGGTGATGGCCAGGTCTCGGTGCGGGCAACATTTCCCCGGGAGGAACATCAGCTCTGTCTTGTCCAGTTGAGCTTCAGGTGGTGTGTCGCCATCCACTCCGAGATGTCAGTCAAGCACGCAGCAATACACTGCGATGTTCAGCGCTACTAGTAGCATGGATGCCGCTCAGCCGCTCCGACACACTTCCGTCACTCTGAAACTGCCGTCGTCGTTGTGTGTCGCATTGTGAGTGACGCAAAAGACAGGATGAAATCTGATTTGGGCAGCAAGAGTGTGCGGACCGAGACGCATCTGTAGAAATTCGACTGAAATCGCATTTCAAACCACCTCCAAATGTGGTTTAGATCAGATTTGCAAAAACCGCATTTCATGTGTGTTTTTTTTCCTTCTCTTTTTTTGTGCAGACTTTATGAAATTAATCTAGATACAATCTGGATATGCAAAAAATAAAAATAAAAAACGGATTTGGGCCGGCAGTCTGAACAAGGTGTCTCAGATGTTTTCCATTCTTCAAGCGATCTCCCCTTTAGGAAGTCTTGCAGGCCAGTAACCTCGTCAAATAATGCATCCTGCCTTCTGGATCTCTTCACGTCTAGGCTGCCTTTTTAAAAGGAGACAAAGTAAATCTTCTAGATTTTCTGTGTGCTTTCCACATGCTTGCAAGCAGTTCACAGCTGTGGTGAAGAATGACTGGGATGTTTTGAGAAAGCTCTTTAGACATTGCTCCGTTTTTCCTCTAGCTCTCTCAGAAGTCCTCTGACAAAAACTGGAACGAAGTTGTCGTCACGTCTTGCAGTCAGTTTTGCCTCAACGTTTTTTCTGAATTGCAGCTGACTCCACAGCACAGCGGTCCTGGCCTTCAAGTGTCCTGATAGTGTCACCGGACACGGTCAGGTTTCCATGAACAAAGGCAGCCAAAGTTCAGTCAGTGGAGTTTCGAACATTGTTCACAGGAAAACAGGGCATTTTGTCTTCAGGAAGAATGGCACACACATTTTAAGCACTCTTTCAAGAGCAGGGAGCATGGACAGCCAGCAAACATTGCCGTGTCCTAAAATGTTATGCTACTTCCGGCGAACAAACTCACAAAAGCTCTTCAGTTTTTCTACTCTGACAGAGAAAATATGGAAATATCCAAATGTCTTTGTGAGCAGGTACTCAGCAGCAAGGGGAATCATATCCAAAGCTGTTCTGCCCATGTTAGGCCGCATTCACACTGAATCCGCCAACGTGTGAAAAACACCGGTCCTCCCATTCATCTGAACAAGGGTGGTGCATTTAGGCTGCAGCAGTGTGTACCGCAGGGAGTTCAGCAATAAATAAATAAATGCAGCGGCTGTCCGGCAAGAAGTAGAACCGGGACCATCTTTTTGGCGGGACACAACGTGATGTCATGCTGTGATGGCCAATCACGTAAGCCGGTGCTCGGGGCTAGGGCTGAAACGATTCCTCGAGAAACTCAAGTAAGTCAATTACTAAAAATCGATGCAAAGAATTTGCATCGAAGCTTCGTTTAATCCATAAAACTATATACAGCTCACTGTGTTTCGCACGGATGACTGTCGCACAACGCGCTGTGGACATGTGACATGAAGAAGATGATGGCGCGGGCTGCAAAATGGGTGAAGACAGAGAAAATTGGGAGGGGCAAAGAGACAAGACAGGCCAGAGACAATGACAGAAAAGTGCCCAAAGTTTGAGATCATTTCAAGCTGAAACAAAATGAAAACTGTACAGTGTGCGTATTGTAAAACCGAACTAGCCTACCACAATAGCACGGCGTCAGTGCTTCAGCGTCTCAGCAGGAGGCATCCAGTCTGCACATCCAGTTCAGAGTGGACTCAACACAATGTTAGCATTTAATGTAAATCAAACGCCACGAAGCCGAAGAAGACGGTAAAGGCTTCCATTATGCCTGAGCTGTAGTTGGGTGGAAACTTGTAATTCTGAAAGTTAAGTTACACAACTTAAAGGCAATGTTTATGTATTATCATTATTATTTTAATTTATGCCTTAGTTTTAGGTTGTATATATAATTTTAAAGTAATTTGAATTTTTTTTAATTATTTGGTTTTGCATTTCAGAACATATTTTCGTTAAAATCCAGAATGTAATATGGCACTTAATTGTTGATTTTTCTACAAGGGAAACCAAGTAGTTGTTAATTTTAAGAGACCCATCTTATTTTATCTTTTGTGTATTTACTACTACTACTACTATTATTACTTTAGGCTGCTCCTGTTAGGGGTCGCCACAGCGGATCATCCGTTTCCATCTCTTCCTGTCCTCTGCATCTTCCTCTGTCACACCATCCACCCGCATGTCCTCCCTCACCACATCCATAAACCTCCTCTTTGGCCTTCCTCTTTTCCTCTTGCTTGACAGCTCCATATTCAGCATCCTTCTCCCAATATACCCAGCATCTCTCCTCCACACGTCCTGTACACACTGACTGTATATTGCTCTTTAATAAAGCAAAAGCATTTCTTATCCAATTACTCAACTAATCAATGGAATAATCGGTAGGATTCTCGATTACTAAAATAATTGATAGCTGCAGCCCCAATTCAGTCTCATCGCCATGGGCCAATGGGCCACGATCGCTGCGATATCCATGTGGTGACACGCCCACACCTCCGCACAACCCTGCGGGAAGGTGCCGGATTCAGTGTGAATGCAGCCTTGTGAATGATGCGGGCAGGGAATGCCACGACTTTGTTTTCCAGGTTACATTTTTGGATGACCACCAGGACCCCAGCTGCAATTTCCTCTGATGTTTCTCCTTTTGATTCATCAAAATCAAGCAGTTTTGATCCCACAGATTAGATGCCATAATATATCTTACAATATTTGACTACTATTGGCAGCAACTTTACATTTCTATGATTGAACACATCAATCGACAGGGACACAAATTCAACCTGGTCTAGGTCCTGTGTTACCAAAGCAGTTCCCCATGGTGCTAACATGTTACTCTATGGCATCACATTTGGTCCTACCACATGTAAACTTTTGGCTCCTAAAGTTTCCATGTCAGTTGTGCTGTGCAGTTCATAGATCTGTAACTATAATTTTGTCGCATAGTGTGGTATGTAAAGACACCCTGCTGCACAGCTAAATCCTATTCTTCTTGGGACGGCTCCACCTTCTTGAAGTATGTGGGGACAGAGGACACACTAGCATGGGCAATCAGAGGGGGTTTATGATTTTTTTCATCTGTTGATGTTCTACCACTGCCGTTTTCCCCCTGCTGCCAATTGAAAAAGAGGAATTACAAAGGGTGCAGTGAACTATTCTATCATCTTGACCTGGGCGTATAAATGGAAATTCTCTCATGTTGTCATTAAAATGGCATTTCCGTTTCTTGAAAAGAGCCATTGTACCTTCTCTGTCTGCTCTTCTTCACTCTCCCCCTGTGCACTCTTCTTACTCTTACCTTTTTCTTCTCCCATCTTTCTCCTCAAATTTTCTTCACTCGTCTGCCTTCACTTTCTTCCTTTCCTTTCCTCCTCTTTACCTTTCCACTTCACTCTTCTACTCTCGTTGCCTCACTCTTTTTACTCCCTTATTTTTCCCTTCTCACTCTCCGTCTCCTCCCTCTCCAATCTTCAATAATAAATAGTGCATAGCACAGGTTCCCATTGCTTGCCTTATTTTTGTATTTGATCTCAAAAACCTTGTTTGGGATAATAAATTGGCAGGTTGTGTAATCATATCTTTACCTTTCCTCCTCCATCTCCTTCACTCTTCTTCCTATCCAGCCTTCCTCCTCTCCTTCCTCTCCACTCTAACAGAAAACGTTACGCTGTTATCCATGAAAATCTCAAAATATATTTTCACACTTGGTATTATAATGCCAACCCATTAAAATTGTAATCTACAAATAAATATCCTAATAATCAACCGTGCATCTCATTTTCAAAATAATCCGTCCGCTGCATGTTAACATGCGAATGTTTTTTAACCAAGCTACCACGACAGTAGCTAGCTACCCTAGCGAGCTAACGTAGCCTACATAGCTAACGTTAGCTAGCTAGCATAACCCATTAAACACTTATAGTGCAGAGCACATTATAACATCACTAGCTGGTGTTTCAAACGATTGTAACTAACCTGGCTTGGTGGTGAGGTTGTGGATTCACGTAACATTTGCTAGCCCCTGGCCGAGTTTCCCGCGGCAGTTTGCTCTGCGGGTCCATCTCAGGTCTCGTCCACGTTTCCGTACACGTATCTGTGCACGTTTCCCGCGCTTTCGCTAAGTCCCTCCCCCCGGGGGGATGCATGGAGACACGCAGGACGAGGGAAGAAACGAGGGAAGGGGTTCAGAGAAATGGGACGGCACGGACTTGGAGGCGCGTTCCCGCTAAAGCCGTGTGGCCTTTAGGGCTGTTCCGCTGTCAAATCATCAAATGTATGAGGGTTCTCTTGCGGACATTTTCAGCCATTTATGCACACTTTTCCTTAAGTCCACATTTCTGTAGACTTTGCCTAAGGGAATCGCCCATAATTCATAGCGTTATGACGTCAAAGTGTAACCTCTCCCCAGGGGCGAACCTCAATAATATATATATATATATATATATATGTGTGTGTGTGTGTGTGTGTGTGTGTGTGTGTGTGTGTGTGTGTGTGTGTAAACTACTAATAAGAACTACTGGCCGGTGTGTAAACTACTAATAAGACCCACTGGCCGGTCAACTAGGGCAGTGTTTCTCAACCGGGGGTCCGCGGACCCCTAGTGGTCCGTGGTGTAATTGCAAGGGGTCCGTGAAAATAAAATATCTTTTAAAAAAAAGATCCTATGACATTTATAGAAATAGGATTATTTTACTCAAATGTGACTGAGACCTTTATCTACCTAAACTATAAAGGGTAACAGGACTTCTTTCTCTAATTACAACTGTTTCACAAGTGTAATTTCTTGTATTTTAATAAGAGATCTCGCTCCCGTTTGCATTGTTAAAAGTTACTGCAGAAAAATTCTGTTATTACATCTATCTGAAAGTTACTGAATACATATTCTGTTTTGTTACATATATCTGAAAGTTACTGAATACATATTCTGTTTTGTTACATATATCTGAAAGTTACTGAATACATATTCTGTTTTGTTACATATATCTGAAAGTTACTGAATACATATTCTGTTTTGTTACATATATCTGAAAGTTACTGAATACATATTCTGTTTTGTTACATATATCTGAAAGTTACTGAATACATATTCTGTTTTGTTAACTATATCTAAGTTACAACTGAAAGCTCTTATTTTTGCCCCAAAGAGTGAATAAATGCTATAATGCAATTTAAAATGCAGTTTCTACTGTTTCTATCAAATTGCAACCCCCCCTCCCCCAAGATCAGGTGGAGGGGTCCTCAGGGTAGATCAAAAATACGCAGGGGCTCCAGGACCCCAAAAAGGTTGAGAACCACTGAACTAGGGGGTCTGACCCTTTAATCGAGCGGTTAGTGCTGTTGCCTTGTGGTGCAGTACACCCCATATCGAATCCCACACCGGGCGAAAAAATAACCGGTTACATATATATATATATATATTTCAGTAGTATCCAAAATCTCCATTTACTACAGTTGCCTCTTGAGGGTTTCAAACGTAGGGAATAGTGAACGAGTGAACCAGGGCGCGATTGTGAAAGCCAGTTTGTGAGTGGGCTGCGGAGTTACAGTAGCGTCCGCTTGCCCCCTGGATCAAGACTCCACCTGGGCGCATTTGCTGTTTTTCCCTGCGTTGGTGCCTGTTGAAGCAATGCGAGCATTGTGGCGTAAGCATGCACTGACTCAGAGTATAATACTGTGAAACAGATGCAGGGCAGCGGGATGATTAACTGGATTGGACGTTTCTTCCAAAATGTTCTTTTTATTTATTTGTTTGTTTATTTGTTTTTTCTCCATTGGTAATGTAGTATACAGGCCTGCCACCGCTCCACAGTAGCACTTAAGGAAGGGTAGCAGGGCCTGGGCTTTGTGGTTTTCTCCTGCTAATGGACTGTCCTCGACCAGGGCTGCTATCCATCACTCGCACTACCTGAAGTCTGGAGCCTCTATAAAGATTAGCACTGTTAAGAGAAGATGGATGGCCCTTGTCACCGCTAAGCATCATCCCCCAAATGCCTAAATTAAATCTAGAAATTCTCACTGGGAGCTTAGATTAACCGAGTAATAGCAGACGTGACTGTCATTACTGTAGGATTACCTTGACTTTTTTGTGAAAATTGTGAATATTGACGCCAAGATAGTTAGCTGAGAAAGGGGACAGGGGTGAGAGAGAGAAAATGCCACCCTGGGTTAAACTCTTGTGGGTTTCTTCTCTCTCTCTCTCTCTCTCTCTCTCTCTCTCTCTCTCTCTCTCTCTCTCTCTCTCTCTCTCTCTCTCTCCTTCCTTTTTTTGGTGGCATAAAATGTTTTTTCTGCAGGCACTGAAAGGAAGTAAAGAGTGTACTGCCTAACTGCCTCTTTCCTGCCTCCCCCTCCCCTATTACTGCCTCTGGGAATTAGTCAAAGAGCAAAGCAATCGTTAAAGAAGTCCATATTTGATTGACCTTTGCTTCTCAGCTTACACCTCTTTTGGTCTTTTAAAAGGTTTGTTGGTCTTGTGGCCTTTTAAAGTCAGTAGTTATGGATTTCGTTTCTCTGAAGACCCGCGTTGTTGGTTGAGGAGGGGTTTTTTTAACTCCCTGTTATTGTATTTGCTTTTTCCAAATGAAGGGGGGGGGGGCATCACTTGCATGGTATAATTTGCAGCGGCGTTAAGGCGAGGGTGGTGTATTTGACCAAATGAGAGCACGTTCTGCATGGTTTCTCCATCCCCATGCATTTAGGAATATCTTTCAGTCGTTTTTCCCCCCCGCTGCTTGCTGAAAATTCATTGATAAATGGCTGTTGATTTTTGTGATGGCTAATGACATAGCACGCGACGGTGATTCTCATCTGTTTCTTTTAGATCATCGGATCTCGGGGTGAGGGGGATAAATCAATTCAGTGCAAAACACCAAATTGACAGTAAGCTGTGACGATGTTAATATCACAGCACCTGCCGTGAATCATGATGATGGAGCACACATAAACAGATGCTGTGAGGAGGTTGGACGTAATGATTTCTGCATCTCCGCACGTTGTTTGGATGTTTTGTCAGGGGAGCACGCTCACTTTTTAAGCTTTTTAACACGTGGGGCGTAAACATAAATGCCTTTTGTTGCACATTTTGTTTGGCTCGTTGCAGCTTTTTTACGCTCTGCTATAAATACGAGGAGATGGGAGTCTTGATAAATCCTCGCAATGAATCACAATATTTATGTTATTTGAAAAATGGCAATATGAATTGGGGCAAAAATATATTTGCAATATCAAATTGGGAGGCACACCTGCTGACTTCCCAGCCCTAGTTGCACCAGACCAGCTATTGTGGAGATATATATATGCTGGAGTTGGTCCCCGGGCGCTGCACGGCGGCTGCCCGCTGCTCCTAGCTACAGTGTGTGTTGGGGACGGGTTAAATGCAGAGGATGAATTTCCCCACAGGGATTAATAAAGTACATCTTATCTCTCGCTTATATAATGCAGACTTTAAAGTATACATTTAACATGGCTGCAGACTCAGAGGTACAACAGGGGAGGCACAAAAAAGAAAAAGAAACTGCCACCGCCCCCCCCCCTGCATCCACCTCCAGAAAGCATTGCAAGCACAGCCTGCCCCTCTTTTACGCGACACGACGTAACCGCACTAGCACCAGAGGGAAAAACATGTACTGTAATTTAGTGACAGACAATGTTTATACCCTAAACTTATGACAAGTGAGGAGGTAAAAGGGCGGACCGGAGACTACTGTGGCTACTAATCAGCTAGCAGCAGTGCAATGCAAAAAAGAATATGGCTGCAGCGATGTGGAAGAGCGGTTTCCACGCAGGCCGGCGGTTCCAGGCATGCACCTAAAGCAGCAGCATGCATTGCAAGAGGACATAAACTCTCAATGTCTTTTTCGCTAAGACGACAAAAGCAGGTTTCTTAGTTTCGGGTGAACGACTCATCACAGCGTAACATATAGAATCTATAAATCCTCATCGGGCCTCTAAATCGGCAAACAGAAACATGTTTACCCGTGTTTTTCTACATTACCGTCCCCGTGTTCTGTTTCTGCGCTGCAGGCTGCTGAACTTGTAACCCGTGCTATGTGTCTGTATAGACCGGCGGCTCCTCCGCCAAATTTATGCTCACGTTGCCCACCACGAGAACATAGGGGACCACAATGGAGCAAACGATACATGAATTACCACAAACAATAATTGAAAATATATTCATATAGTGTAGACTCTGTCGTTAGAAATCAGCTGTCAGCTGTGCAACATCAGGAATTACACCTGACTTCATGGCACTTGTTTTAAGTCCACTAGAGACTCAATTCCTCTCACTGAGTAGAAGGCAAAGCTAGGTTTTTGTATATTGTTGTATATCCACTGTTGAGCCAAAACATTATGACCACCCATGGGTGAACCAAATAACTTTGATCATCTCCTAACAAGGGCACATGTCAAGGTCTGGGTAGATTAGATCTGGGCAGATTAGATGGTAAGCAAACAATCCGTTCTCGTAATCAACGTATTGGCTGCAGGAGAAATGGGCAGGAGTAAAGACCTGAGCGACTTTGACAAGGGCCAAATTGTTATGGCCAGACTACTGAGTCAGAGCATCTCTGAAACGGCAAGGCTTGTGGGGTGCTCCCGGTCAGCAGTGGCGAGTACCTACCGACAGTGATCTGAGGAGGGACAAACAGGCGACGGGGTGTTGGGTGCTTAAGGCTCATCGATGCACATGGGCAACGAAGACTAGCCCATCTGGTTCAAACTGACAGAAGGTATGTGGTGGCACAAGTCACAGAAAATTTTAATGATGGTTATTGGAGGAATGGGACTGTGTAGCTGCAGACTGGTCAGTGACCATGATGACTCCTACCACATTCAAAAGCGCCTACAATGGGCATGCAAGCATTTGAACTGGACCTTGGAGCAGTGGAAGAAGGTTGCCCGGTCCGATAAGTCCTTTTTTCATTTAGATCACAAATTCTCCAGCTCTCAATCCGATTGAGCATCTGTGGGATGCGCTGGACTGACAAATCCGACCCACAGCGGCTCCAACTCGCAACTTACAGGACTTGAAGGATCTGCTGCTAATGTTTTGGTACCAGATACGACAGGACACCTTCAGGGGTCTTGTAGAGTCCATGCCTTGGTGGGTTGGCGCTGGTTTGGTGGCACACGACGGACCAACAGCATATTATACTATATGGTGGTCATTATATATTGCCTCATCATATGTATATATATATGAGGTAGAGCATGTGTTAAACAATTCATCTGGACGGTTGATGGTTCAATCCCAGCTCGTGTCAAAGTGTTCTTGAGAAAGACACTGAACTTCTACTTGCTCCCAACATGCAGGTTTGGTGCCTTGCATGACAGCCTCTGCCATCCCAATGTGTTGTGTGAATGTGAAGCATCAGCTGCAAAGTCCTTCAAGTGCTCTGTTGAGTCGAAAAGCGCTATATAAAGTAGTAGTCCGTATATATATATATATATATATATATATATATATATATATATATATATATATATATATATATATATATATGTTGGGTTATAATTTGTTTCTCAGAAAGCTTAGGGTAGCACTATGTTACGACATGGCGGAATTTGTTCAGCACTTGATAGCATTCTGAATTTCTAATGTGGTCCCCACTGAAAAATAGTTGCCCGCCCCAGGTATAGAGGGTATAAAAGTCCATTTCCAGGCATAACTGAGAGTTGTAGAGACCTTCATTATACCAAGGCAAAGCAAACAACAACACCTAAGTGTCTTCAAGGGTGTTCAAACAGCAAGACCAGACACAGAGAAGCATGGAGTGATCTGATGGACAGATGAATGAGGTCATCCCTCCTCCGCATCAGTCAACCAGCTGTGAGGATTACCGGCTTCATTAAAGTACGAGAAATCTCATTTAGCATACTTGTAAAGGCGCATATCAGGTTTCCACCATCATGTTTTTCTTAACTTCTGACTCTTGCCCTTGTGAGGCTGTGTTCGGTCTTTCGTTCTGTAAAACACTTGAGCTCTTGCTCTGTGCTCTGCCCACGGCTGAGCTGCTTGTCAGTCATCTTCGGCTCGGGTTTGAAGTGCAATGAGCTGCCACCGAGCTTTCCTCCACAGTACCAAACGTAACATCCAAATCTAGCATCAAAAATCTCATGCTGTTCCAGCAGTCGATGGTAAGTGCTCTTCCCCCCCCCTTAATGTCAATGTATCTAAAAAGGGATTTTCCCCCCCCCGAATTTCTTTTTCCCCCGGTTAGCTGTGTAACACCCTGTGTGCATCATGTCTGAGCGCTGCGGCGGTGGGTAGGAGTCGCGTTTCTCATTTCCTCTGACTGCTTTGGAACTGAATCACATTAACACAGTGACAAGGACTATGACTAGACCATAAAATATCCCGCTTTGCCTCTGTCCAAATGAGAGATGTGTCTGCTCGACATCGCAGGTGCTCGCAGGAGCCGAGCGATACAACAGGAATACTGAAAATTATTCTCTCTGACACACTTCTTACAACTTCTGGGCCGGCTGATGGAGCCAGTTTACCTGTTAGCCGTATTACAGCTTCGATTTAAAACTGGCGTAAGCAGGGCTTGAATTATAGATCCAGCAATAAACCTCCCCCTCCCCCAGATGTCCCCAGAATTAATGTGGGGAGGGGGGGCACACTCACTCCCAGTGATTGTTTACATGCGGTCAATAATCTGATTAATGTGGATGATTGAATTAAGGTGACGGTTCGATTGAGGTGTCCGCATGTGTTTGCAGTAAGACTCATGAGGACAGTCGATTTATGGAATGAATGCGAGTTGCGTTTGTGTGCGACCCCGTTTCAACATTGTGTTTTGAGACTTTTGGGGCAACTTCTCTGTTTCTGTTGTTTTGCTCACCCAAAATTTTAGGATACTAAGAGCCTTTGTTGTATTTGAGGATAAGAGACAACACACACCTGTCAGCATCCAAAAATGTGACAAAAAGAAGCCCCACACCTATCTTATCTTGAGGAAGGCAAATACATTTGCCAAAATGTTGATTGATAATTATGAAGAGTAAGATAACCTTTAATCATCCCTGAAAGGGAAATTCAGGTATCGATGGCACAAAAGGAGACATCAACAGGGTAGGGTAACAGAGATAGATAGATAGATAGTAGAGGTCAGTCACCTCAGGATCAGAACAATACCATCCCCTCCATCCATTATCCGAACCACTTATCCTGCTCTCAGGGTTGCAGGGATGCTGGAGCCTATCCCAGCAGTCATTGGGCGGCAGGCGGGGAGACGCCTTGGGCAGGCCACCAGGCCATCACAGGGCCGACATACATACACACATTCATACCTAGGGACAATTTAGTACGGCCGATTCACCTGACCTACATGTCTTTGGGAGTTAACCGGAGCACCCGGAGGAAACCCATGCAGACACGGGGAGAACATGCAAACTCCACACAGAGGACCACCCGGGACGACCCCCAAGGTTGGACTACCCCGGGGCTTGAACCCAGGACTTTTGTGCTGTGAGGTGACCGCGCTAACCACTGCGCCACCGTGCCGCCCAGAACAATACTAAACCCAACATTAATACTAACAATACTAAACAACATCATACATATGAGATCAGCATCTACACAAATATTCTGTATATACGGTATGTTGTTTCCCATGTAGCTTTATTGACAGCTGATGATTGCTTATGGCATGAAACAGGCTTGTACTGTCTCATAAAGAATTTACTTGACTCACGGGATTATTTTGCTCCTTATTTGTTGAGCATTTTCGCTACCGTTGAGTGTTTCTTTTAACAAAGTTTTATATAGCGCATATACACACGTGAACAGTAGCAAACAGTAGCAACTTGTACACTGTAAAATAATACACCGTGGGCAATATGCAAGATATGGTACGGTCAGGTGGGCCACTAGGTCAAGTCAGCCTAACCAAGTCAGAGGGCTCAGTGGCGGTCTATGGAGGTCAAGGAGTCGGTCCCAGTCAGTCCTTATGCAGGGGTCAGGGGGTTAAGGAGTCGGTCCTAGTCAGTCCTTACGCAGGGGTCGGGGGATCAAGGAGTCGGTCCTAGTCAGTCCTTATGCAGGGCTCAGAGGGTCAAGGAGTCGGTCCAAGTCAGTCCTTGTGTGGGGGACAGGGGGTCAAGGAGTCAGTCCTAGTCAGTCCTTGTGCAGGGGTCAGGGGGTCGTTATGGTAGATATGGTATGGTCAGGTAGGTCACTAAGTCAAGTCAGCCTAATCAAGTCAGAGGGCTCCGTGGTGGTCTATGGAGGTCAAGGAGTCGGTCCCAGTCAGTCCTTATGCAGGGGTCAGGGGGTTAAGGAGTCGGTCCTAGTCAGTCCTTATGCAGGGCTCAGAGGGTCAAGGAGTCGGTCCTAGTCAGTCCTTATGCAGGGCTCAGAGGGTCAAGGAGTCGGTCCAAGTCAGTCCTTGTGTGGGGGACAGGGGGTCAAGGAGTCGGTCCAAGTCAGTCCTTGTGCAGGGGTCAGGGGGTCGGTATGGTAGATATGGTATGGTCAGGTAGGTCACTAAGTCAAGTCAGCCTAATCAAGTCAGAGGGCTCCGTGGTGGTCTATGGAGGTCAAGGAGTTGGTTTTAGTCAGTCCTTATGCGGGGGTCAGGGGATCAAGGAGTTGGTCCTAGTCAGTCCTTATGCAGGGCTCAGAGGGTCAAGGAGTCGGTCCAAGTCAGTCCTTGTGTGGGGTACAGGGGGTCAAGGAGTCAGTCCTAGTCAGTCCTTGTGCAGGGGTCAGGGGGTCAAGGAGTCGGTATGGTAGATATGGTATGGTCAGGTAGGTCACTAAGTCAAGTCAGCCTAATCAAGTCAGAGGGCTCCGTGGTGGTCTATGGAGGTCAAGGAGTTGGTTTTAGTCAGTCCTTATGCGGGGGTCAGGGGGTCAAGGAGTGGGTCATAGTCAGTCCTTGTGCGAGAGGTGGAGGAGGAGGTGGGGTGGGGGGGATGAGGTTGGGGCAGGCCTTGTTGTGGAGCCTGATGGCTGTTGGCACAAAAGACTGGCCAAGGCGTTTCGTGGTTTGCCGGGGGGCAATGAGTCTGTGACTGAATATGCTCCGCCTCCCCACTATCTTGTCATGGATGTGAGGAATTCATCAAGACGGTGGCCATCTTCCTCCTCATCCTCCCCTCTGCCACCACCCCCAGGTCATTTGTGTTGGAGTTATGAGTGTGCGGTGTGCTTCTCTTAATCTCTGTTTGTCCTTTGTCTGCCGTTTCCGGGTCAGATGCTGGAAGCAGGACATTTCAAACTTTTTGCTGAATGCGCACAACCAATTCTCTGAAAGACCTCCGACTGAGGTGTACACAGAACAGAATAAGTCGAAAGACTGAAGAAAAAACTAGTTCTGTTAACTGCATTTTGCATGTGTCAATTTAGACCTCAATTTGAGAAACGTGTTTGTACGTCAATTGCAATCATGAAATTATCGCCTTAATCTAATTAAATTCAAAGGTTTTCAGTTTAACTCGCATGTAAATACACCGGTCGTGTTGGGGATCAGGCCTCGGGCACTTCTGATGGGGCCATTATTCTCCGTTTGTGTTGTTGAGAGCCTGTGTTGTTGTTCACGCCAGTGATGTAACTTTAAGACCAATATGGTGCAGAAGAGGTTGACGCTCGTAGACACGGCGACTTCTTGCATCGGCTCGTCGAATGCTCTCAGTTTGCTCTGGCTGCAGTCATCCTGAGCAGAGATGGTGCGTTTGTGTAAAATGTTTGTGGTGTGTAATAGACAAACACTCACACTGCAACCAGTGATTTTCACCGGCCTAATGATAACATACTTATATAATAGTATGTTACTTACATGCTTGTATATAGCACAGTTGTGGCATGTAAATGAAAAAGTTGGCGCCCCTCCCGGGAGTTCCGGTATAATTCAAACCCTGGTTATAAGGCTTACAGATTTACAGTATATTGGTCGGACGGGTAGGCCAAAACGCATCCGCTCTCCGGGCCAGCGGCTGAAGGTGAATAGTGCCAGTAGACTCGGGCCGTGCCAGTCGGGGGTAATAGGCCAAGATGTGTCAGGGGAGCAGACTGTTATTTCACTGATTGTCATCTGTGATGAAAATCCATGCTATCCTGACAGCTACAATTAGTGTCAGCTGGGGTATTGAGTCTTTAAAAAGGACTTCTGGCCTTTTGGCTCCCAGCCTGTCTGGCTATAGATGTCTCTAATGAGTCATTAGCCGCATGGCCTCTCCTCTCATGAGTCCATCCCATAATGGCACACCTTTCATCTATTTTACAGAGAGGCTGTCGTCAGTCATTAGTACAGCTCTGAGGTCCTATTACCTTTACGTCAGTGATGAATGGATAGAATGCGACTGCCAAGCACACTATCTCTTTATATCCTGTGGTCAGCCATGACTCTGTTTTAATTCTGCCTCTCCCCCACCAACACGTTTAATTGAAAACTGATGCGGCTCCACTTCGCTGACAGAAGACCCAGTTGTAACCGGGGGAGGAAGGTAAATAAATACAGTGGGAACCGCTTATTGTGATCACATCCGTCCAGGCCCCTATGATCACAGTTGCTCACTTTACACGATGTCAAGGGTCCCCCCCCCCCTTTTTTTTTTCTTCCCCAATTGTATCCGGCCAATTACCCCTTTTTTCCGAGCCATCCCAGTCGCTGCTCCACCTGGTCTGCCGGTCCGGGAGGGCTGCAGACTACCACATGTCTCCTCCGACACATGTGGCGCCGCCATCCGCTTCTTTTCGCCTGACAGTGAGGAGTTTCGCCAGGGGGGAGTAGCGTGTGGAAGGATCACGCTATTCCCCACAGTTCCCCCTTCCCACCAAATAGGCGCCCCAACCAACCAGAGGAGGTGCTAGTGCAGTGATCAGGACACATACGATCCACATCCGGCTTCCCACCCGCAGACACGGCCAACTGTGTCTGTAGGGACGCCGGACCAAGCCGGAGGTAACACAGGGATTCGAACCGGCGATCCTCGTGTTAATGGGCAACGAAAAGACCGCCACGCTACCCGCACACAGCCCGTTTTGGTTTTTCTGTTCTGAATGACCAAATAACTGACGTGTACGCTTGTTAAATAGACATAATGTAATGAAACTGACAAATTGTACTGTAACAAAACATAAGCTGGTTAAGACGCTTCAAACAGGAATCTAAAAATAGACGACAGGCTACGTTAACATCATTTAGCTTCGCCTGAAGTAGATTTTCATAACAGCGGGCCGAGACCTGAAAATCAAAGTGGCGAGTGATTTCCGAGGCTGACTTTCAGATTTTTGTTTCTTTGTTTGTTTGTTTTTTTGGCAGAGGTGGCGCCATTCGCTGTTGCAGAAATAAGAATGCAAAACATTTGAATATCAGATTTCCTGAATTACCTTGGTTTTGAAATGTTTTTTTTCTTCATTTTCTCATACATAAAACCCCAAAATGAGCTCTTGAAGTGGACTGTTTAATCACAATAGCCGGATTATTCTGATAGCGCTGGTATTGGAAGGATTCTCTCTTGATCAGCATTAGCTGCTAATTGCTACGGCCGTGATCACTGTAAGCGGTTTGCATCGTGCAGATGTTTTGCATGCTTACCGCCGGTACGTTCTGCTGACTTTACCGGAGGCGGTCCGTCTGCCACAGACGATGACGGGACACTGCCGTCCTCCACGGGGACCTGCAACTCCTGAGATGAAGACTTCGAAAATAATGAAGTTGCCTCGGCGGTTTGCGATGCAGGGCGATGCCTGAACAGATTTCCATCTCGGCTTTTAGTGTTTGGGTCCCTGCCCTCCTCCGTTGGTGATATTATGCATCTCTCTGTTGTTGCTCTTTCCTCCATCTCTTATTATGCATCTCTCTGTTGTTGCTCTTTCCTCCGTCTCTTTGTTTTTTGACTCAAGTGCAGTTGTAAATTGACAATTCTGGGCAAGCAGAACAAAGGGCAGTTTCAGTAATGTTCAGAGGCATGCTTTGCATAACGTTGCCTGAGGAAATATCAAAATAAGCCTTATTTACCCCATGTCTGCTCGGCTCCTCGATGCGGCCCCCGTCTCCACTCGTGGTTTTCCTGCCTTCGCGGAAACCTTTACCCGTTTAGGGCATTAAAAGTTCGGCGGCTAGAGCCGTTAGCTTTGATCAGCCGGCAGATTACTGTAAATGAAAGTCAACAATAAATTGGTTAATATTTTCCTTGTAAAGATCTTATCCGACTTCCCCGTTAGTTCAATTGATTTGTCGGGCAATTAATCAGGGATTTGTAATATTGTTGTGATTATAGCTGCAGAACACATTCTGCAGAATGAAAACCATTATCACAGCATTATTCACAATACATTAGTCTGTGGCAAACACGGGCAGTAAACATAAAAAAGCTGGGTTCATTTGCAGAAACAATAATGTGGGAACCAATAACGTGTTAAAGTCATTTTGTGGATTTGTTAGTCCAGAAAAAGCCACGGTGGAAAACTGTCGGTACACAAAAAGCTCCTTAACGTTGCACGTCACATCATCAAAACGGATAATGCATCATCAGTGTAAGGACAGATCCATCCCCTCCATCCATTATCCAAATCGCTTATCCTGCTCTCAGGATCGGGGGGATGCTGGGGCCTATCCCAGCAGGCATTGGGCAGCAGGTGGGGACACACCCTGGACAGGCCGCCGGGCCATCACAGGGCCGACACATCCACACCTAGGGACAATTTAGCACGGCCGATTCACCTGACCTACATGTCTTTGGACTGTGGGAGGAAACCAGAGCACGCAGAGGAAACCCACACAGACATGGGGAGAACATGACCACACAGAGGACGACCCGGGACGACCCCCGCCCCAAGGTTGGACTACCCCGGGGCTCGAACCGAGGACCTCCTTGCTGTGAGGTGACCGTGCTAACCCCTGCGCCACCATGCCGCCCCGTAAGAACAGATGTTATCCTCAATATCTACTGCCGCTCAGCCAGAGTAAGACGCCTTAAGATGCCGAGAGCCTTGTGTTTCAGTGTTTATAGCCTACAGCGAGAGAGAGTAGAAGTCTGTCGAGCCCTTCAGCACTTTCCCCTTGTGGCATTTTGTAGCTCTCTGTAAATGTAAAAGGGCTGACCTCAGTAGACACATCAGCTCCCGGCTGTCGAGTCACTCCTTGGGGCTCGCTCCGAGGTTGAAAACACACCTGCCTACGTACCTAAAATTGCCCAGGGATGGGGGAAAAAAATTAACCTGTCCTTCACTTTTTTTTGGTTATTTCCCCCGCAATCACCGACTTGGAGACTGGAGTCACTCCATGCAGTGTTGACAACACTAAAACGCATTGGTGGAAAGCTATTAACTTGCCATCCGGCCATATCTTAAATAGCGGCATTAGAATGGACAGTGAAGTAACTTGCAGTTAATTTATCATGGGACATAAGGTTTTCAAGCACAGATTGCTTTAAAAGAAAATTAAAATGGCAAAACTTGGGGAACTAAGGAAATTTATGGGCTCACTTCAGGAGGAATAAAAAAGGTGAAAAGTAGGCCGGCGCTGAGATTGGTTGGCTCTTCCTACAACTCACAGGATGCCAGAGCTTGTTCTACAAATTGAATGGGTACCTGCCAAGCCCGAAGAAAAGAGGCGAGCGAAGATGGACAACCTGAACCGTTTCCTAACCGGTGACCACGAGGCCAACCGCCGCCTTTCTG
This sequence comes from Lampris incognitus, assembly GCF_029633865.1. NCBI lineage: Eukaryota > Metazoa > Chordata > Actinopteri > Lampriformes > Lampridae > Lampris > Lampris incognitus. Next base: position 7,546,704 of record NC_079217.1, read on the forward strand.
TGATAGTCTACGACAGAGTGTGCCGAACTTACTTTTCAAGTCGGATAGAAATCAGCAATCAGAGTTGAACTTTCCGGCAGTCAGATTTTAACTTTCCATTTCCAAAAACTCTCGAACACAGCATAATGACACGCCCGGGCAACAGTTTACTTTACTTGTAAATGACTAGTATTGCGTTTTGTTTTGGGTTTTTTTTTTATATCCCTTTGTCAGTAAGTGTTCTCGTTTGGTTCAAGAACTGTGTGGGGGGGTGGTCTGGTCCTCGTTAACATCATGAGCTGACCTTTGAGTGACAGGCACAAGCAAGCGTGGCGGGTTTTCTTATTCCGATGATTTGGTCTGATTGGCTGTATGTAAATGAATGTGTCTGATGACGTCATGGGTATCAGAAAAAAAGTTTGACTGACAGAGCTGAACCAGGACGAGCTGATTTAAGAGGAGAAAAAATAGAAAAACTGGATGACAACTTTCACACTTACGTGTGAGAGAGAGAGAGAGAGAGAGAGAGAGAGAGAGAGAGAGAGAGAGAGGAGAGAGAGAGAGAGAGAGAGAGGGAGAGAGGGAGAGAGGGAGAGAGAGAGAGAGAGAGAGGGAGAGAGAGAGCGAGAGAGAGAGAGAGAGAGAGGGAGAGAGAGAGAGAGAGCGAGACAGAAAGAGAGAGAGCGAGAGAGAGAGAGGGGAGAGGAGAGAGAGAGAGAGAGAGAGAGAGAGAGGGAGAGAGAGAGAGAGAGCGAGAGAGAGAGAGAGGGAGAGAGTGAGAGAGCGAGACTGAAGAGAGAGAGCGAGAGAGAGAGAGAGAGAGTGAGAGAGAGACAGAAAGAGAGAGAGAGAGAGAGAGAGAGAGAGAGAGAGAGGGAGAGACAGGGAGAGAGAGAGAGAGCGAGACAGAAAGAGAGAGAGAGAGAGAGAGAGCGAGCGAGACAGAAAGAGAGAGAGAGCGAGAGAGCGAGAGAGAGAGAGAGAGAGAGAGAGAGAGAGAGAGCGAGACAGAAAGAGAGAGAGAGAGAGAGAGGGAGAGAGAGAGCGAGAGAGAGAGCGAGACAGAAAGAGAGAGAGCGAGAGAGAGCGAGAGAGAGAGAGAGCGAGACAGAAAGAGAGAGAGAGAGAGAGAGAGAGAGAGCGAGAGGAGAGAGCGAGACAGAAAGAGAGAGACAGAGAGAGAGAGAGCGAGAGAGAGAGAGAGAGAGAGAGAGAGAGAGAGAGAGAGAGAGAGAGAGAGAGAGAGAGAGAGAGAGACGGTGCAAAAGGCCTGATGACCAAAGTAAAAAGTGATGTAAGAAAATGTGAGCTTCCACTCTGGTCTGACTTTAAGGCTGTGCGTTGGCAGCTCCTTCCTGCTCCTCTTAAGCTCCCCCCTGCTTCTTCGCAGTAACATCTCG
>NC_079217.1:7548282-7609989 GCF_029633865.1 Lampris incognitus
GCTTTCTTCGCAGTAACATCTCGGGTAATAAAGCGCAGAAGAAAACAAAGAAATCAAAGCCCAGAGCAATATCGAGCTCTGCATTCGACTGAAATGGGAGGGTGGGGGCCCCTGCTCCTCTTAAGCTCCCCCTGCTTTCTTCGCAGTAACATCTCGGGTAATAAAGCGCAGAAGAAACAAAGAAATCAAAGCCAGAGCAATATCGAGCTCTGCATTCGACTGAATGGAGGGTGGGGCCTTTAAATGATGATCCTGGATCACCCAACGGGGAGGAGTCATCTCTCCTTAACCCAGCGCACCTTAACCCTGCTCCCCGTTGTACTCATTGCTCAAAGCAATGATATTTCCTTTCTTTTTGTTACCATTTGCGGGGAATATCTCTCTTCTGGGAATGCTCAGCCATGTCCTCATCTTACAGTGGAGTCCCTCCATCTTTCCCCGAGTCTCTCTGGGCTTCAGGCACCTTTTTCTTTTTTTTTTCCCCTACTGAGATCTTTTTTTTTTTTTTACTCTATGTCAATGCTTGAATAATTTATTGCATCTGAAGTCCTGTTTCCCATCCTTTATTGTCTGTTAACTACAGTAACCTCTGGGGAGCCTCTTTCCAGTTTTTGGCAGCATTTTCTGGGTATGACAGGAGCTGGTATTTACCTTGATGGCATTGCTAAAATCTACTGCATGCATAATGCCTTTCTTTATCTCCGCTAAGTGGCCGTGCCTCATCTTTTCTCCTTCCATTCATTTACCTCGTTTCTGTCCCTGCTTTTTCGGGGCAAAGGGCTCCGAGCGCCTTAGACGTGAGCGACTAGGCCCCAATAGCCTGAGAAAAGACGGGGGGGGGGTCGGAAGGGGGGGGGGGTCAGTGAGGAGACAACCCTGTCTTTTGATGGAGACATTGTGACCGAGCTGAGCGCCGTCCTCTTCACATGCAGATCTGAAGCCTTTTCCGGGCTCCGGCGCGGCGTCCTCTCGTCAGCCAGATGGATCCTGCGAACCTTGACCGCGATTTGTCACCGGTCAGAAGAGACAAGGCGCGGTCTGGATTATTCTGTGGATATCCAGAAACCTTAAAAAAAAAAAGAGAGAGGGTTTTTCAATGCACTCGAAGGTCTAATTAAATCAGTCGCCTTTTTTCTCCCCCTTTATTTCACTGCAAATGAAGGCGTGGTTGGCACACAGTCTTCACATTAGGAATATTATCAGCAATGTTTTCAATAAACTCAATCTGCCAACCAAAAAAAAAAATCCAATATCATTAAAAATAAAATGATGCACGAGAAAATGCTTAGCGCCCGAACGTGTGGGATGATCTCCCCCTGTCTCGATTTCAATTGAGGCGGGAGGAGGGTAAAAAAAAAAAAAGCGTGTGGCGGTATATTGTGCAGAGGAGAGATTGGCTAATCTGCGAAAGCGAGTCTTGCCGCTCACTGGAATATAATGCTCGCTGATTTAATGTCCTCTCTGTCTTTTCTCCCTAGGTAAGCACTTTCTCGCTCCTGTGTCGGGGGACGGGAGGGAGGTCTGTTCGCCGGCGTGATGGCTGCCTATGAGGGCTGAGATGACTGGATTGAGGTGATGTACTGCAGAATTACTCTGCCCATTCACAACAGTCCAAGCCGGAGTGGTTCGCCTTGTCGGCGGCACCGAACGCTGAGCGCGCAGCCGCAGCGGCGTGGCCCCGCGGCCTCTCCGCACCGACCACGTGTCTCGAACCGCTTGTCCTTATTCCCATTTGTATTTCAACTCAGCTGTTGCTTCGGCGATTCCCCGAGCAACAGAGTCCACCTTTTTTTCCAACATGTCAGTAAATACGCAACTGTTAAGAGCAAATAACCGATCACATACTAATTTGATCTAATTTGCATGGTAATTTGGTTGCAAGCTCTCTGACCACAAACGAACGTGCGGGGTTAATAATTAGGCGGGCGTAGGCGATCGGCGGTGGCTAATAGCCCCGTAACCTTGCGGTGTCCATGCGGAGATGTGGCGTTGGAGATAGAGCTACCCCCCCCCCCACCCCCACCCACCCCCCCCTTCTATCGGTGCAGCAGTCAGGGTGCGGTGGAGTATGCTGACTGGGCCTCTATTATGCATGAGGCCTGACCACCCTTCACCAGCTGTCACCGGCGCTGACCGCCGAATCCCATCTGGACCCCGGGGGGGGGGGGGGGGGGCGTCGCCGTGCTCCATCAGAGGAGTCTGTAAGACGAGCCGCCTGACACGTGAACCCCCGCCCTGCCCGCCACTCTCCCTTGGTCTTTACCCCCCTGGCCTTATGGGTTCACTCGGTGGAGGTCGGCAGCTCGGAACGATCCGGAAAAAAAACACCACCATTTGCGTTGCGTTTGTTACCTTATCTGTTTATTCCTTGTGTTTGGGTGGGTGTTCTGAGGTCACGCCTGGTTGTTATGGAAGACAGCACGAGGAGGCGGCGTTCAGGCCGTGTCTCGTTTCGTCAGGAGACGTATTGCCGAGTAAAACGGGATATGGGCTGGGACAAAACACCGGCAGGGGGTGTGATTGAGCCCTTCAGCATGTGATTAGATCGTGCGCGGTTTTGTTGCTTACAGGCTTTCTGTGATGCTGCAAGTGGGGTGTTTATGGTCTCATTAGTTGAAAGATAAAATGACGCCCCCCCCCCCCGCCGCCTGCTCAGACTTACTGACGCAATCGCAAAAAACTCGTCCGATTTAGAGGACGTTAAGTCGATTAGATTTGAAGTCAAATATGTAAAATGGGAAATATTTGTGATTTTCTTTTTTTTTATTCAGTCACAAGCTGTTGAATAGGTGCACAGTGCGACTGGGGAAAGGACCTAACAAGGTAACAAAAGTCCATTTCCAGGTCGTCTTTAAAGAGCAAATAAACCCTAGAACAACCGACATTGTTCATTTACATATAGCAATTAGTGAACATTGACAACAATCACTAGTTTTTATTTAATCTTTTTTTTTGTAGGATTCCCCCCCCCCATTGTACTTGGCCAATACCCCCCACTCTTCCAAGCCGTCCCGGTCGCTGCTCCACCCCCTCTGCTGACCCGGGGAGGGCTGCAGACGACCACGTGCCTCCTCCCATACATGTGGAGTCGCCAGCCGCTTCTTTTCACCTGACGGTGAGGAGTTTCACCGGGGGGACGTAGCGCGTGGGAGGATCACGCTATTCCCCCCAGTCCCCCCTCCCCACTGAACAAGCACCCCCCGACCGACCAGAGGTGGCGCTAGTGCAGCGACCGGTACACATACCCACATCCGGCTTCCCACCCGCAGATACGGCCAATTGTGTCTGTAGGGACGGCCGACCAAGCCGGAGCCAACACGGGGATTCAAACCGGCGATCCCCGTGTTGGTAGGCAACAGAATAGGCCGCCGTGCCACCCGGACGCCCACGATCGACAGTTTTGCCAGGCCTTGCTCATTGCTACGCCTACGCCAAGTGGACCCACCGTCCATTCTGTTCGCTGCGGCTGTCTTCATCCTGCTATGCTTACGTTACTTACACGACGGCGTGTCACCTTTTGAAAAGCAGCATTGACTGAAGTGGTATTGGGCTTATTTGTTCTTTATCCCGAGCTGACGCACCGTACGGCCCTCAGCACGCCATCGAGGAGCAAATGATTGATCCTCAGATAGGAAAAACGATGCGGAAATATGCGACTGCCCTTTAACCACTGCCACAAGCGGGCATAATGGGTGGTGTGATGGGAGATGACACGTGCCGCAAACGGCTATAAACGCTTCCGGAGCAGCACAAGTCGGCCCTCCCCGAGGGGGGGGGGGTGAGAGCCGTCTCCCTGCGCCTTGTCTGTATTGATGATGTCACGCCACTGGTAATCCCACTCTGTGTAGCAAGTATTGTCTATTCAGCACGTCTAAAAGTGGCCCTCCGGAGCAGATGGCGACGGAGGCGGGAGAGCAACCCGGCTCTCACCTCAATCTGGATGGCAGAACTCGTCTCGCCTGGACGGGGCATAAAGGACTTTGCTCGTGGCAAAACTACAGGCAGCACCTCGCAACACGCTCTGCAGAACTAGCAATCAGGGGGAAGGGGTGCAGAAATGGCAGGATGCAAGCTGGTGATAATATATTACACTACACGCGTGAAGTCGTTAAAATGGAGGAATCATCGCTCACCGAATCAGCTCGCCGTGGGCTCGCTGTATTTCAGGACGGTTACTGTTTGAGAAGCGCCGGAGTGGCTCTTAGACGTTGTATTTCCCAAGTGCTATGTGTTTAAATGACACACCTCTCCAGGGTGCTTTGGAAAGCCTTTAGATTACCGTGTGGAGCGATAATAAGCACATCCTGTACCAGCGTACAAAAAAAAAAAAACACATTTCAAACTGTCTGTCACCGTCCAAACGCCTGAGGAATAGAGCCGCATCAGAAGCTTTGTGTTCCAGCATCTGATCGGAGCAAATTGAAGGAGTCAGTATCACTGATGCATCGCAGCTGCACAGCTAATTAGAAATACGACCACTTCTGTTAAACAAGAAGGAAAACTCCCGTCTCGCTTGTGTTCTGAGGACAACATTCACTGGGGATTTGTGGTGTGTGTGTGTGTGAGAGAGAGAGAGAGAGAGAGAGAGAGAGAGAGAGAGAGAGAGAGAGAGAGAGAGAGAGAGAGAGAGAGAGAGAGAGAGAGAGAGAGTGAGTGAGAGAGAGAGAGAGTGAGAGAGAGAGTGAGTGAGTGAGTGAGAGAGTGAGTGAGAGAGAGAGTGAGTGAGTGAGTGAGTGAGAGAGTGAGTGAGAGAGAGAGTGAGTCAGAGAGCGAGATAGAGACTGAGTGAGAGAGTGAGTGAGTGAGAGAGAGAGTGAGAGAGAGAGAGAGAGTGAGAGAGTGAGAGGGAGTGAGAGAGAGAGTGAGTCAGAGAGCGAGATAGAGACTGAGTGAGAGACTGAGTGAGTGAGTGAGAGAGAGAGTGAGTGAGAGAGTGAGAGGGAGTGAGAGAGTGAGAGAGAGAGAGTGAGAGAGAGAGTGAGTGAGTGAGAGAGAGAGTGAGTGAGAGAGTGAGAGGGAGTGAGTGAGTGAGAGAGAGAGTGAGTGAGTGAGAGAGTGAGAGAGAGAGAGTGAGTCAGAGACTGAGTGAGATAGTGAGTGAGTGAGAGAGTGAGGGAGAGTGAGAGAGTGAGTCAGAGAGCGAGAGAGAGAATGTGTGTGTGTGTGTGTGACAGAGAGAAAATGTGTGTGTGTGAGAGAGAGAGAGAGAGAGAGAGAGAGAGAGAGAGAGTGAGAGAGTGAGTGAGTGAGTCAGAGAGAGACAGACAGAATGAGTGTGTGTGTGTGTGTGTGAGAGAGAGAGAGAGAGAAGAGAGAGAGAGAGAGAGAGAGAGTGAGTGAGTGAGTCAGAGTAGAGAGCAGAAGAGAATGAGTGTGTGTGGTGTGAGAGAGAGAGAGAGAGAGAGAGAGAGGAGAGAGAGAGAGAGAGAGAGAGGTGAGTGAGTGAGTCAGAGAGAGACAGACAGAATGAGTGTGTGTGTGTGCGTGTGTGTTCTCTAGGTGTATGACAAGTAACTCAAGTGGCGATTTGTTGTTGTGCCTTTGTTACACATTTGCAGACAGTAGTTCATTAACTAACAATTGTCGGTGCCAATCTAGCCTCATTTTTTCAAATTATGTAAATATAGCTTTCTTTTATTTACAGGGGAGTGCAGGAGAGAGGTGGAAACAAGAATGTAGGCAGGGTGGAGTGGGTGGAGAAGAGAGTCAGGAGTGATTTGTGATAAAAGGGTACCAGCAAGAGTTAAAGGGAAGGTTACAAGATGGATTGTGAGACCAGCTATGTTATATGGTCTGGAGACAGTGGCACTGATGAAAAGACAGGAGGTGGAGCTGGAGGTGGCAGAGATGAAGATGGTAAGATTTTCATTGGGAGTGATGAAGAAGGACAGGATTAGGAACGAGTATATTAGAGGGACAGCTCAGGTTGGACGGTTTGGAGACAAAGCAAGAGAGGCGAGATTGAGAAGGTTTGGACGGTGTGGAGGAGAGATGCTGGGTATACTGGGAGAAGGATGCTGAATATGGAGCTGCCAGGGGAGAGGAGAAGAGGAAGGCCAAAGAGGAGGTTTATGGATGTGGTGAGGGAGGACATGCAGGTAGGTGGTTGTGACAGAGGAAGATGCAGAGGACAGGAAGAGATGGAAACGGATGATCCGCTGTGGCGCCCCCTAACGGGAGCAGCTGAAAGTAGTAGTAGTAGTAGTAGTAGTAGTAATAGTAGTAGTAACAGTAATAGTAGCAGTAGTAGTAATAGTAGTAGTAATAGTAGTAGTAGTAACAGTAATAGTAGCAGTAGTAGTAATAGTAGTAGTAATAGTAACAGTAATAGTAGCAGTAGTAGTAGTAATAGTAGTAGTAGTAGTAACAGTAATAGTAGTAATAGTAGTAGTAACAGTAATAGTAGCAGTAGCAGTAGTAGTAGTAACAGTAATAGTAGCAGTAGTAGTAGTAATAGTAGCAGTAGTAGTAGTAGTAGTAGTAGTAGTTGTAGTAGTTTTTTTAATTTGTGATACGCAAGCATTTAGAAAGGACTGTGTAAAGTGGGCCGTGTCCTCGTTGTTCATACATCTGTCGTGACCAGTTAGTCTCAGATCACTGGAAGGTAAGACGGGGGCTTTGTCACAGAAAGGTGAGTCAGTTCCTCTGGACACAGCGTTTATTGACAGAGACGTTCCATCACTCGTCTGCGTGACCTCTTCGGTCTCAACTGGCTGCAGGTGTCCCACCCTCATAAACAACACAGCGGCATCACGACCCAAACCGACGACTCGTACACTGGGGAAACTAAACAGATGCTGGCCAAGAGGATGGCACAACACAGGAGAGCTAACACGTCAGGCCAGGACTCCACAGTCTACACCAGGGATGGGCAACATGGTCCAGAAAGGTCCGGGGTGGGTGCAGGTCTTTGTTCCAACCAAGGAGTTACACACCCGAGTCTTGAAATCAAGGTCCTCAGCAAAGACTATTGGTTGACTAGTAGAATCAGGTGTGTAACTGCTTGGTTGGCACAAAGACCTGCACCCACACCGGACCTTTCTGGACCATGTTGCCTATCCCTGGTGTACACCCATCTACAGGCAGAGGCCACTCTTTCAAGGATGAGGATGTGCACTTCCTTGACAGGGAGGAACGCCGGTTTGAACGGGAGTCAAAGAGGCCATCTATGTGAAGAGGGAACGACCATCCCTGAACCGAGGGCGGCGGGGGGCTAAGAGTCCATCTGTCACCATCTTACAATGCTGCGATTGCAACCATTCCCAAATCCTCTGAATAGTAACCACTGCACCATTCTAACTCTAGTTAATGGTCACGGTAATTTGCATATGAAATGATTGTTGCTTTGGGTCGTTTATGCGCTGTGTCGTTTATAAGGGTGGGGGTACCTGCAGCCAGTTGAGACTGAAGAGGTCACTTAGATGAGTGATGAAACGTTTCTGTCAATTAACGGTTGGTCCAGATGAACTGATTTCAGTTTTCTGTGATTTCTTCCCCTGGATTATCGAGCATCCATCAAGATGCTTTGGATGGTGTTGGCACTTAGCGGTGGGCGTCTGTGCTTTATTTTCTGGCAAAAATAGACAAATCAGTTTATAGCTGTTTTTGTTGTTGCTTTGGGGCGGCACGGTGGCGCAGTAGTCAGCGCGGTCGCCTCACAGCAAGACGGTCCTGGGTTCGAGCCCCGGGGTAGTCCAACCTTGGGGTCGTCCCGGGTCGTCCTCTGAGGGGAGTTTGCGTGTTCTCCCCGTGTCTGTGTGGGTTTCCTCCGGGGGAACTCTGGTTTCCTCCCACAGTCCAAAGACATGTAGGTCAGGTGAACCGCCGTACTAAATTGTCCCTAGGCGTGAATGTGCGTGTGACCCTAATTAGGAAAGGCGGCTTGGATGATGATGGATGGATGGATGGATGGATGGATGGATGGATGGATGGATGGATGGATGGATGGAGTTGTTTTGGAGGATTGTTGAGGAAGGTACATTATTGGAATACGTTTGACTGCCTTGTCTATTCACTTTAAATCTTTACATAATTTCAACTTCTATATACATCCATCCATCCATCCATCCATCCATCCATCCATCCTCCATCCATCCATTATCCAAACCGCTAATCCTGCTCTCAGGGTCACGGGGATACTGGAGTCTATCCCAGCAGTCATTGGGCGGCAGGCGGGAAGACACCCTGGACAGGCCACCAGTCACAGCTGTCAGTCCATCACATTTCTCTGTATTTATACATCTTCATCTTCATCATAAGAGGGTTCTCGGGTGGAGGTAAAAGTGCAGGTTTCAGATAACGCCTCATGATACCGTTCATCTGAAAAACGTGAAATTACTTTCATGGAACGAGCGCAACGTCAAAAATGAACCCACCCACCCCAACCCCCCCCCCCCCACCGAGGTCCTGATGGGTTTCCACCCCCGAAAAGTGACCCGACAACCTCGGCCGTTTTACTTGTATATTTTTTTTGCGGCCGCGGTGCCCTGAAATCTCACGTCAATTACCAAACACAAAGAGTCGGCGCTCGAGGCCCCCATCAACTGTGGGAATATGTTTTTTTGACTGCCAGCTATTGAATCCAAATCTCATTCATAATTTTGTTTCTGATATTAAAGGTCACATTAGCATACGTGTTGATAAGCCATTGGTATGCAGGGCCCGAACCCCGCGCGCATGGCTGTCTGGACGCGGCTGAGCAGAATGAAGATGTAAAGGCTTTGGTGCCGAGGAAACGTAAATCCCAAGACAAATCATACAAAGGCCTGTTTGTTTTCGGTTCAAGGCTGAACGCCTCACCGTAAACGGTGTCAAAATAAACCCCTCCCTCCGCCGTTTTTTCCCGGCGCCGTTGTGCCCTCGAAGCCAAACACACTACCACGACTCCACCTTTCCCGGGGTTTAATGGAAGCCGTGTTCGATTCCGCAGATATCGAGTAGCTGCCCGTCACAGCTCAGGTTCGACTCTGTCGCCCCTCGTTAGCGGCTGCAGCCAAAACCTGCGTTTCTGCAGCGCGGGAAGTCGTTATGTGGCGGCGGAGGCCGTGAAACGAACGCCTCGGGGACCCTGGTCGTTGTCAGCGCTGCCGGATTTGTATTACCGGTTGCAAACTGCTCGCTGATTACGCCGTAATTTCCCCCAGAATTGTTTTTTTGTTTGTTTTTGTTTGTGAGAAACGCCAGGGGCGCGTATGGCAGCCTGGTGTATTCTACCGCGTGGGAACCGAGAGCGCACACTTCTTCCACCTCAGCAACGCGTTTCTGCTCAACACCGGTCACTTCAGGAAATATATGGCCCCCTTTTAAGGGTGAAGGTAGTAACCTGCAGGGGCACAGCAGCCCCCCCCCCAAAAAAAAAAATTAAGGGTCACATAATTTCAGTTTCACATAATTGGGAGCAGCAGCAAGAAGGTCATGGGTTCGAGCCCCGGGGTAGTCCAACCTTGGGGGGGGGGGGGTCGTCCTCTGTGTGGTGTTTGAATGTTCTCCCCGTGTCTGTGTGGGTTTCCTCCGGGGGCTCCGGTTTCCTCCCACAGTCCAAAGACATGTAGGTCAGGTGACTCGGCCGTGCTAAATTGTCCCTAGGCGTGAACGTGTGATGGACCGGCGGCCCGTCCAGGGTGTCTCCCCCGCCTGCCGTCCAATGACTGCTGGGCTAGGTTCCAGCATCCCCCGCAACCCTAAGTAGGAGAAGCGGTTTGGATAATGGATGGTTGGACATAATTGGGCCAAAGCATTTTTCTTTTTCCATCTTTAGTCCAATTTTCATGTGCACAGTAAAAAAAGAAGAAAGAGAAAACAGAAGAGTGTCTCCAGCATCAACAACCAGCGCTCGCTAAATCATATTGCACATCAGCTGTTGTGATAGTGGTAAGGCCTAAATCACCAGAGAGTGTCAAATCAAATCAATTTCACTTGTACAGCCCAATATCACAAATGACAAATTTGCCTCAGTGGGCTTAACAGCAACACAACATCCTGTCCTTAGACCCTCTCATCGGATCAGGAACAACTCCCTAAAAAAACCCATTTAACAAGGAGAAAAACTAGGAAGAAACCTCAGGGGGGGGGGGGGGACAGCAACAGAGGAGGGATCTCTCTCCCAAGACGGACAACGTGCAGTGGATGTTGTGATTACACAATACAACACTGAAAGAGGATAACACAATTATAATGGAATTATACAAATTATCTCACGTAACTGTAATGTTTTTCATTTTGATTTTGATATGCTATACTAATCCCCGTGGGGAAATTATACTCTGCATTTAACCCATCCTAGCTGTGTAGCTAGGAGCAGTGGGCAGCTGCAGCACCCGGGGACATCTTGCCTTGCCTGGGTCAAGGGGCACAGACAGGAGTATTACCCCCAACATGCGTGTCTTTTTGGTGGCGGGGGAAACCGGAGCACCCGGAGAAAACCCACCGCAGACACGGGGAGAACATGCCAACTCCGCACAGAAGGCGACCTGGGATGACCCCCCAAGGTTGGACAACCCCGGGGTTCGAACCCTCTTGCTATGAGGCCACCAGGCCGCCTTTGAGACCAGGGAATGACATTTAAGTTATATTGCAATGTTATGATGAACAAAATCCCAGACAATATCTGGTCTCATATCACATATTAAATCAAAACACAGCCCGGCTCTTATGGCAGGGATGGGCCACAGTAATCAAATAGCCACTTAATCATTCGTGGGGAACTAATGCAGCTTTGAATGTACCTCACTGGGGTACATATTCTGACATGTGACACTGTAATACTCTGGGTCAGCAGGCTAGCTCATAGCATGTCTGGTTTAGCTTGCTTACGGATGGGAAAAACTCGGACCCCCTCCCCCCTCCCCAGCCATTACCTTGTTATGTGAATGCGTACACGCATGCTGACCATTCGATCAATCACTATGACCACCCATTGATTAATCAGACATGGAAAAACGAACTTGTGCACATGTATGACTGAATATTTGTGCAGGGGGGCGGGTGTGCAGGTTTTATGCAGCACTCTTACATCTGCGCATGTGTGCAGGTCAGCTCTCTCTCTAGGTTTTGCTTATGCATAAACTCGTAGGATGTCTTTTTTCTTCCCCCCCCCCCACACTTTTATTACTTGTCCCCCTCACAAATCCGTTTTCGTTCATCGGTCGCCTGCACTAATGCCAGCGTCAGCAGCGGTTGACGGAGCTCCGGTCTGCCATAGGACTCTCTGATCTATCATCTGTGACGCAACGCTCTCCTCGATCGGCGGCCCCGGGAACAGTAAATCACCCCGCCGCTGCTCTGCATGGAGCTACTGCCGCTCCCCTGCCACCCCGCTGCACCACCGGGGCCCTCATCTATAGTCCAAACAGAATGAGAGTGCTTCGGATGATCACTGGAGATTTTAATCACTACTAATGACCTCACTAATCAATACCGCATTAAAAACACTTACAGTCAAATGCTGATAAAATAGCCCGGCCACGTTGAGAGACGCTCTCGCCCGTGGCACATCTCCTGAAAAGCAGATTCTTAAAGTCCCTGCCCCAGCTTGAGTTTTATGTTTTGTTTTGGGGTTTTTTTTTTCTCCTTCTCTAAATGGCTCCCGTGATCTCCGATCACATTTGTGACGTTCCCCGGCTTTTGTCGGTTACTGCGCGGCAGGCCCCGATGCTGCACGACACGTCGAAGCCCTAAATTATTCCTAGATGGACCGCAATGGCTGAGCTGAGCTGAGCTGAACTGCGTTGGCCTTTTTACTGATCCCGTCTCCTAGCAAGCTGTGCCGGATAATGTAAGCACAGACGATCTCGTTATGAACCCCGGCACCGTGGGGGCACAAGTCAGCAACGTCGCACCAAGTTGCGTTTTAGCCTTTTCCAAAACTTCACACGGTCAACCTGAGCACGTATTCGAGAAACACAACTAAAATACGCCACACATTGTAGCCTGCCATTGCATTTTTTTGAAGGGGGGGGGGGTCCCCCTCCCTTTTCTCCCCAATTGTACTTGGCCAATTACCCCACTCTTCCGAGGCGTCCCGGTCGCTGCTCCACCCCCTCTGCCGATCCGGGGAGGGCTGCAGACTACCACATGCCTCCTCCCATACATGTGGAGTCGCCGGCTGCTTCTTGTCACCTGACAGTGAGGAGTTTCACCAGGGGGACGTAGCTCGTGGGAGGATCACGCTATTCCCCCCAGTCCCCCCCGCCCCGAACAGGCGCCCCGACCGACCAGAGGAGGCGCTAGTGCAGCGACTAAGACACATACCCACATCCGGCTTCCTACCCGCAGACACGGCCAATTGTGTCTGTGGGGACGCCCGACCAAGCCGGAGGCAACACGGGGATTCGAACCGGCGATCCCCGTGTTGGTAGGCTACGAAACAGACGCCCCCCACCACTGCATTTTAAACTGAAATTCATGCAACATGTGCGGTGCACATATCAGATGCCCTGCAGTGCAAATGCTCTGCAGCAAAGTTGACGCTATCAGTCATTATTCTCAGGTAGAGACCTCAAGTTCGCGCGACTCGCAATCTATCAACATTTCCTCGGGGCAGCAAGGTCAGATGCATCTTCCCAATTCAAAAGATAAATGGATCCGCTTTTCACACCACATGTGGTTCAGGGCCTAGTCCGCCACCAGCCACAAAATCACAGGCTTTCAGCCCCTTAAACACAGGGTGCTCAGTCTAGTGAGGCTTGTCAAAACACAAAATGTCCCCCAAGCCAAGAGAGTGGGTTGACATGATCGATAGACACTGAAGGGGGACATTATTGTGGATTCACATGGGCGACCTGCAGCGCTTTTGCTGCGCCGGCTTTGTGAGCGCCACATTTTCATGCAATGTCTTTATTTCTGAGATGTGAGTGTATGAGTGTGCGGCTGGGAGATTCGAGTAAATTATTGACCGTGGCAATTCCACTTCCAAAAGAGGCAGCATTTCAACTCGGTTGTTTGCAGAGAGAGGGACTTTGTTGTTGACTATGAGGCCCGTTTGTATTCGCCCCATGACTTTGCACAGACCTGCACATCAAAGAATGACTTTAAATGGCGTGCTATGTACAGTGTCTTCCGTTTCCCGCCGTCACGGCACTAAGAGCACATTGGCAGGTGAACACTCCCCATGTGTCTGTATCCATTCGACTTGTTATTGCAACAGGTGTTTCTGATAGATAAAATGTGGAGTGAGAAATATGATTTCGGGTGAAGGATAGACATTTCTTATCTCAGATAACCACTTTACTCCTGTCATAACCTATCCCTCCCCCCTGACTTCAACTGTGTGTGTGTGTAGTTCTGTGTATGTGCGCAGTTGTGTGTGTGTGTGTGTGTGTGTGTGTGTGTGTGTTTGTTTCAAATGCATACCCTATTCATATCAAGCTACAGTTACTGTCCACATGTGCAAACTAAATAAGACGGCTATTTTTAAGCTAGACTGGGGGGGGGGGGAGTCTGCTCTGCTCCTGCGACAATTTGAATTAAAAATAAATCCTATTAAGGTCAAAATTGATCCCACCATTTTGTGTGAATTAGTTTCGTACATACCCTTCAGAGCAATTCTTTTGCCTCGCACATCTGTAGCAGCCCATTTGTTAGGTTTTGGCAATTTGCGATTTGTTACCATCGGTCTAGTTAATAAGAACTCATTTCATTTCTCGGCTACTGGGCTCCGGTACTGTATTTTTTTTTATTTTCATGCGGTTCAGTAAGTGAGTCATTCAGCGCTCCAAGTCATTGAGGGCCCCGGAGAAGAGCGAGCACGAGTCGAGTGAGGAGCAGAACAGAACATGAAGATTTGATAAAATGACCTTTCGGCAGGAGATCCGGAGAAGCGCCATCCCACACTGTACTCAGTTCATCGTCGGGCTGCTGCTGCTGCTGCTTATTTTGCAGAATATTGGCACCCGTTCCTCGAGGTTTATAATGCCTGCTGGCCTGAAGCTGGGGGCGAGTGTGCGTGCGTGTGTGTGAAGGAGGTGGAGTGGAGGTTGAGGTGGGGGGTGGGGGACCAACGAGGTCTCTGGTACTTGGCAAAGTGAACGGTGCTTACAGGAAGACGCTTCATCATTGTCACAGTCACTGTCAGGTACCTGAGACCTTGCCAGCATTTTCAATTTCTCCCGGCCCCACTGTAATTTACCAAGCGGAGAAATAGCAATTGTGTCGCAATCTGTGTGTAATATTATTTGTTTAACGCGGTCGAAGGATTGACCTACACAGCGGCTGAAGGACACCTGGAGAGATATCACAAATGATTTGAGATTCCATCTTGCATGGCTGCGTGAAGAAATATCCCTTGGTCTCATTTGAGAGGTCACCAGATGGCATGAAAGTCAGCAGCCTTCTCACCTGCCCGGAGGGCCCCCTCCCCCCGAGCCCCCCACCCCCCACCCACACACACTTTGATTCCAGTGTGAAACTGTTACTGTTAACCAAGCTCCCATATACCACATTCAACAGATAAGAACTGTTGCAATCCCTTGAATTTCTCTGAAATATCATCGCACCAAGTGGGCATTTGCCCAAGGGCCCCGGACCCTCAGCAGCCCCCAGAGGCTCCAGGTATGCTATGTATCAATTAATTTGTGATCATTTGATTAAATGCAAATTGGCTTGGGAATATACGCCAATTCTACTGAAATGATAGGGGCCATAACACGGGCCCCTATCTACCCTCACAATTTACATAGTGGACAATCAATCAGGTTGGTTGGTGCCCATAGTTCATTTTTACCCCTGGGTTTCCTGGCAGGTTAATTTGACAGTGTATCACAGGTATTTATAGAGCAGCTATCAAAGTTCCCCTGTCTGAATGACAGGAACTTGTTCCACATTCTCATAGTATTGCCGTTGGCTATCAGTTTCAATTAAATGCTTCATGTGGTAAAACCGCTACTGACACAGGTTCAAGCAGTCATGAAACCTAGTCAGTAAATTTGAAAATATAGTTTCGAGGCCCTGGAAAAGTTATGGAAAAAGTTTATTTTGTTTTATTTTTGGAAAAGTCATAGAAATCGGACTAAAGCGTCATTGACTCTGTTCCATATTTTCAAGATTGACTGACCAATTAAAAAATGGAAATAACAGCGGGTGTAACCATTGCGGCAGGGTTTTAAAAATTCCATATGTGTGCGTACATCAGTTTGTCTCAGTTTGCTAACATGTGCCTCTGCTAACTAGCTGGCTAGCTTTCATAGCAGTTAGCCAGCTAGCTTGTTGACAGCATGCCGGGCAAGAGCAGTTTCAACAGTCAGTGCCTTCAAATGAACAAGTACAAAATATAGCTGGCAAAAGCTGGTGAGAGAGGAGTGGCTCATATACAGTATTTGAAATATAGACTGACTTTATAGCACACCAAGATGGTGCCGCAGACGGCAGCTTCGGTCTGCGCTCTCTAGTACCTTTTCCTGATTATTTATTTAGTTTCCAGCTCTCACTCTCTGATCACATTCAGCAGGGAAGACCTTTTAAACCTCCAACTTTCCACTGGTCAAACTTTTTTTTACTGTTTTTCATTGATCCGGAAAGTTTTACCGAGCAGTAGGAGCAGTAGCTCTGGATGGGCTTCGCCGGAGCCGATGACGGGGGAAGCGAGCCGGAGCGCTCGTTAAACTGCCACAGCAGCGATTTCGAACTGCAGTCCCATCAATCCACCTGGCGAATGTTCGCTTTCTGGCCAACAAGATGGAAGAACTGCTGCTCCTCAACAGAACAAACATGGACTTTTCGAGATCTGCCGCCCTGTGCCTCACTGAAACCTGGCTTGGTGGCATATACCGAACAGCTCACTCCATCTGCCGCACTTCCAACATCTCCAAGCGGACTGTGAAATGGAGCTAACGGAAGAAACGGGGACGCAGAATCTGCTATATGATGTATAGATGTCACAGTGTTGAAGAAATCATAAAGCCGTCACTTACAGACCATTTTCATCGACTGTAACCCATTTTTCACTGCGGGGGGGCGGGTTCCATAATTTCTTCTTGTTGGTGTCTATATTCCACCCCAGGCCTGTGTTAGTGAGGCGTTACAACACCTGGCTGACCAGATAATAAACATGTAGCACACAAATATCCAGACTCCCTTCTCATTATCCTTGGGGATTTTAACACAGCAAACCTCAGCCACAAACTGCCAAAATACAGACAGCAAGTTAAGTGTCCCACCAGGGACAAAAACAGTCTGGATCATTGCTGCACAATATTAACGGATGCCTATCGCTGTCCCCCTTGCAGCCTCGCGACTTTCTGATCACTGTCTGGTTCATCTTCTCCCAACCTACAGAGAGAACCTAAAATCTGCAAAGCCTGTGGTTAAAACTATGAAGAGATGGACCAACGAGTCAAAACTGGAGCTACAGCCCTGCTTTGACTGCACTTATTGGAGTGTTTTTGAGGCTGCATTTACAGACTTGGATGGACTTAGTGCCAACGTGATATCTTACATCAGCTTTTGCGAAGACATGTGCGTCCACCAAAACTTTCTGCACCTTCAATAACAATAAGCCCTAGTTCACAGCAAAACTCAGGAAGCTTTGTCAGGCCACAGAGGAGGCCTACAGGAGTGGCAATAGGATCCTGTACAATCAAGTCAGGAACACTGACAAAAGAGATCAGCGTAGCCAAAAGGGGCTTCACTGAAAAGCTAAAAATGAGGTTTTATGGTAACGATCCAGTGTCTGTGTGCAGAGGCCTGCAACACATCATCAACTACAGGAAATCTTCCCCCTACACAGCAGAGAACTTCAATTAGTTGACGACTTGAATGTGTTTTACTACAGGTTTGATCAGCCCACTTTCACACCCCTCGCCCGCTCCAACTCAGACATCACTCAACCAACTGCACCCCCATCACCCCCCCCCCGACTCCCCACTGGCACTGACGGTCTGTGAAGAGGATGTGTGTCAGCTCTTCCAGAGACAGAAGATCAGGAAGGCACCAGGCCTGGATGGCGTGTCACCCTCCTGTCTGAATATCTGCACAGACCAGCTGAGCTCCATCTTCACAAGGATCTTCAACAGATCACTGGAGCTGTGTGAAGTCCCCTCCTGCTTCAAATGCTCCACTATCATCTTGGTCCCTAAGAAACCCTCCATCACTGGACCAAATGACTACAGGCCCATTGCCCTGATTTCTGTGGTCATTAAGTCCTTTGAGAGACTGGTGTTGACCCATCTGAAGGACATCACAGGCCCCCTCCTGGACCCCCTGCAGTTTGCCTACCAGGCAAATAGGTCAGTGGATGATGCAGTCAACATGGGACTGCACTACATCCTACAACACCTCGACTTCCCAGGGACATACGCAGGGATCCTGTTCGTGGACTTCAGCTCGGCGTTCAACACCATAATCGCAGAAGTCCTATTCACCAAACTCACCCAGCTCACTGTGCCCACCCCCACCTGTAAGTGGATAACAAACTTCCTGACAGACAGGAGGCAGCAGGTGAGGCTGGGGAAAATCACATCCAGCCACCTGGACAATCAGCACAGGCGCCCCCCAGGGATGTGTGCTCTCCACTCTGTTCTTCTCCCTCTATACAAATGACTGCACCACAGCAGACCTGTCTGGTAAAGTCCTGATGTTTGCAGATGACACAACAATCATTGGCCTCATCTGAGACAGTGATGAGTCTGAATACAGATGGGAGGTTGAACAGCTGGCCCTCTGGTGCATTCATAACAACCTGGAGCTGAACATGCTCTAAACTGTGGAGATGACAGTGGACTTCAGCAGGAGCCACCCAACACTGCCCCCCCACACACACACTCAATGGCACTGTGTCTGCTGTGGAAACCTTCAGCTTTCTGGGATCCACAATCTTCCAGGACCTAAAGTGGGCATCCAACACAGTCACAATCATCACAAAGGCCCAGCAGAGGATGTACCTTTTGCACCAGCTCAGGAAGTTCATCTTGCCTCAGGAGCTGCTGATTCAGTTCTACTCTGCAATAATCCAATCTGTTCTCTGCACATCCATCACTGTCTGGTTTGCATTGGCCGACAAACAGGACAGGGACAGACTACAGTGGACAGGCAGGACTGCAGAGAATTTAATTGGTGCCAACCTGCCCTCTATTAGGGACTTATACATCTCGAGAGTCAGGAAATGGGCAGGCAACATCACTGCAGAATCATCACACCCTGGTCACAACCTGTTCCAACTCCTCCCTTCTGGTAGACACGATAAAGCACTGTAAACCAAAAAAAAAAAAAAAACAGACACAAGAATAGTTTCCGCAGGCTGTCACTCTGATGAGCACTTAAAAGAGTCATGCAGTGTCAGAAACAATCCCAATGCAATATACCTGTAACACTGAACATCAACTATACCTACAATTTCTAAATTATGCATATCCTGTACTTTAAACATAGTTTTAACACAGCACTGTTGTCAAAAATAAATCTAAGGATGCTGTATATACTTTATATTTTTACATGCATATTCTGTTATGTCCACCTACCTCATGTATGTAACCTGTTAACATTTATTCCAACATCTTTGCACTCTGCGCCATTGCACTATTCTCTTCCTGCTACAACATCGTTGTTTTTTCTTTTTTATAATATAATTTTTATATACATCTATGTCTGTATATAGTAGTTAAATGTTTATGTTTACCTTGTCTTTGTTTTAGCTATACGTCTGTCCTGTGTAAGTACATGGAAAGCACTGGAGGAACAGAGTCAAATTCCTTGTATTTGTAGGCGTACACACACATGGCCAAATTAAACTGACAATGATTTCAATCCTTTTACATCCACCCATCCATCCATTATCTGAACCGCTTATCCTGCTCTCAGGGTCATGGGGAAGCCGGAGCCTATCCCAGCAGTCATTGGGCAGCTGGTGGGGAGACACACTGGACAGGCCGCCAAGCCATCACAGGGCCGACTAGGGACAATTTAGTATGACCGATTCACCTGACCTAAATGTCTTTGGACTGTGGGAGGAAACCGGAGCACCTGGAGGAAACCCACGCAGACACGGGCAGAACATGCAAACTCCACATAGAAGACAACCCAGGATGACCCCCAAGGTTGGACTACCCCGGGGCTCGAACCCAGGACCTTCTTATTGTGAGGCGACCGCGCTAACCACTGCCCCACCGTGCCGCCCTCCTTTATATCATATTATGCTAAAACACACCTTTTCAGTATCACCCCTTAAAAACCGTTTCTTTTTGGTCATTAAGCCAGAAGTTGTGGAGAAGTAATGGAAAAGCCCTTGAAAACCATTGGGGAAAAAGTGTAGGAACTCTGCTGACAGCTTTTCCAGGGTGCCCACATGTCCTGGAAAACCTGGAAATTTACAGACGTTATCCAGAATGAAAAAAAAAACTATTATTAGTTATTAGTTTGTATACAGTATGGAAATATTATTGAGGTTAAAGAAAACTAACTGTAAACTAAGGTTATAGCAATTACTATATCCTCACTTCCTGAGTTTGCATAATTTAGTGCAAATTTGACCCAAGATGGCATATTTTTATCCATATTTTTAGCCACTGAGATTGCACATCAGTAGTTGAAGCTTGGCATGTATGTTCAGTGACCATCTTCAGTCACATGAGGTCCCATTTCGAGACTGTTGGGGCTTCTGCTGGGGCCGCTGATAGTTAATACTGATCAATATGACCTTCTGCGAGCAAACGCTGTCATGTATATCCAAGCAGAAGTCATGAAAAATGTCCTTAATTCCTGGAAAATTACTGCCTCAAAAGGAGTCAGAACTCCATTTTCTGCTGTTGTACTTTATCTAATTGAAACACAGAGGGTCGCCACTCGTTTCTGGCAAGCCCCCCTCCCTATTTGGTGATGGCCTCACACTGACACCACCCT
Source organism: Lampris incognitus (assembly GCF_029633865.1). NCBI lineage: Eukaryota > Metazoa > Chordata > Actinopteri > Lampriformes > Lampridae > Lampris > Lampris incognitus. Next base: position 7,568,110 of record NC_079217.1, read on the forward strand.
TGGTAATTCCTGGCGCCGCCATAGGACATCCCTCAGATGGCGACGCGTCAGGATGAGTGAAGTTCGCTCAGAGCAGCTTCGGGCTAATGGATTTCCTGCGTAACCCTCGATGGTGTCAAGGGGAGATGGGGGGGGGGTTGTGGGATGATGTGTCACTTTTGACAGGAGCGGGGCTGAGGTTTCTGCCATTCACAAACTGGGGGAGCTGATAACACGGGAGGACTGGGAGCAGACACAGTGCCACGCTTCACTCGTCACTCCTGGTCCTCTTTCCAATGGTGGCTTGTTGATTTAGCTGATTGGAGACAGGCCCACTTAAACAAAAAAAACAGAGTCCAGGTGACCTGCCGAGCGCATGTCACGAGGACAAACCACACTGGCGTAACGGCCCTCGTGTTGACTGAAACACGGCAGACGTGACCTTTCGTCAGCATTTCAAATAACCAGTGGGACCTGAAAGAGACTAAGTTGGGCCTGGGAGAGGGAGTCGTTATTACCGCTAACACTATCCGCCATCTGCTTCAACAGGCTACGTGGGACAGTAGCAGTGCCATAATGAAATGTAATTTTACCAGCTGTCACACTGTACACAATGCGTTTGACTGAATACAAAATTGGCAGCAAAATAGTTTGCTTTTGCGATTGCTGTTTGACACCCATGTCTTTTTTGATAAACGTATCATTTTCACCAAGTTAATTATGGTCACTGACGAACGTTCTCGCTGCATATCAATAAACCGTGCAACCTGTTCCAGGTGACTCCCTACTCCCATGCATATCAGCCCCTTTTAATCGACCCATAACTCATTTCGAGATGTTTGTGTCTGAGCAAAGGACACCTCTGAAGTGATGCCACCGCTCATCTGTTGCACTCCCTTGGATTCCCTTGAAATATCATTGAACGTGCACTTTCCCTGCTGCATCAAGCCAGCTCCTAAACAGGGCTACGGCTGACTCCGGTGTTGTGCGCTGACGTATTGTTGCTGTGTGTGTTCTTTTATGGATGTTTATAATCAGACCGCTGGCCTCCTCCGGATTAATAATAGCTGTGATTTCACTGGGTGCTACTGTATCAGCATGGCTGTATTCCAAGATGTCATTTGGCCAGAGAGCATGAACCAGCAAGCAGAATGAATGACTGCATATCTCATTACCTCCAGTGCTGGGGTTTGCATTTTGTCCTCTCGCTCGCTCCCTCTCTCTGCCTCTCTCTCTCTATCTCTCTGTCTGTCTCTCTGTCTGTCTGTCTGTCTGTCTGTCTCCCTCTCTCTCTCTCTCTCCATCTCTCTCTCTGTCTGTCTCCCTCTCTCTCTCTCTCTCCATCTCTCTGTCTGTCTGTCTGTCTGTCTCCCTCTCTCTCTCTCTCCATCTCTCTGTCTGTCTCCCTCTCTCTCTCTCCCTCTCTCTCTCCATCTCTCTGTCTGTCTGTCTGTCTGTCTGTCTCCCTCTCTCTCTCTCTCTCTCTCTCTCTCTCTCTCTCTCTCTCTCTCTCTCCATCTCTCTGTCTGTCTCTCTGTCTGTCTGTCTGTCTGTCTCCCTCTCTCTCTCCCAGTCTCTCTCTCTCAGGGAGCTAAAATTGAAGGGTATTTCCAGAGGAAAAAGAAAAGATTCTAGAGAATTACTTCTTTAGAAAACAAGAAAAAAGGCTTTGCGAGAAACCCCAAAACCTGCAGCGCCCCCCCCCCCCCGGCTGGGCAGTGCCAGTCTTGCATCCTTATGAGAGTGAAAGCTTTGCGTAATGCTGCTTCATTGCAGGATGCGCGCCTCTCGGGGGTGGATAATGTAATGACATGTTAAGGTTCTTTGAAAAGGAATTCTGGCCAGCGGGACGGCGGCGTGACCTCAGCGCCGCTAAGTGATGCTGTCAGCTCAGCCCCATCTGCCCATTGTGCTCGCCCCTTGGCAACCCCCGACAATAGTCATTGGCGTTGGCGAGTTAATGAGGACTGCGGAAAGGTTAAGTAAACAGGAGGGGCCGGCCTAACAGGAAAATTACTACTGTCATCATCGCGGGCCAGCCGGGGCTGAGCAGAGACCGGGGCCGGTCGCATCATTATGTCATTCATCAGCTGGGGTTTTAATGATGCGTGGGTAATACTGGACTGTAGACCGCAGCAGCGTGTCGGAGGTACATGCCAGCACAACAGGCTGGTAAAGTTTTGATTTCTAATTGGATTCCACGTCTCCAAAGGAAGGAACGAGATACATCCCTGCTGTTTGAACCCGTCTCGGTCTCTGAAGAATAACGTGGCAGTAGAGTGGATGAAAATACAGAGGAGGAGAAACCGAGGCCATTGTCTCGTTCTTTGCGGCGGTTTTGTCAGCGGCCATTTTCATAGTCGGTCTATTCCTCCCGGCTGTGAACTACTCCTTGGAGCTCCTCCTCAGGGCGATCACAGCCTGCCGACTCCCCACATACCATGATGGATGAAGGGATTGTTATTCAGCATTCCTGGGCTCCGCTCGGCTGCCAAGCTGCTGTCTCCTCCGATGGCCATTGTTCTGCGGTTGGCTGGAAGAGTCACCTTTATCCGATTGAAACAAATGAGATATACTCAAACTGAGACATTAATTACAAAGTTTATCTCCCGGCTAAAGTACACTAATAAAGGACTCTAATAAGGCATCCATCATAGCCAGAGTCTCCGGATGTTGCTAAGGGCACCGGCCAGAGGTCACTCCTCTGTGATGAATGACAGTCACAGATGCAACAATGGCACTAGAGATCCATCCGAGTCTCCCCGCATTAATAAATTATCACACATGCAACTTGTGCGCGCACACGTGCACACACACACACACACAGCCATGCCTTTTGATTTATAAGTGTTTAACAAAATGGAAAAATAACAGTAATTGCCTATTCCCCCTGAAGTATGTCCCAGGTGGTCAGTTGACCAGTTATACCCTGCAACAAAAAAAAAAGAAGTTTCCACCATTGCAGATAAATCAGTATTCAAGGTGGATCGTAGGTTGTACTTAGTGTCTCCCTACGCTGAGATGCGCAACTTTTTTTTTCTTCCAGGTTTGATGGAAGAGTGGACATTCTAGGTGTTCAAGCACTTACCGGAGATCAAACTTGAGAGCAAGGTGTTGTCTTAATAATGATAATAATAATAAATTAAACTTATAAAGTGCTTTTCTTAAGTCTGTTACACAGGAACGCTGCCGCCTCACTATGCAGGTGGTGCATTAAACAAACACATGTTCACCGTCTTTAAGACAGACGCCCACCGATACTGAATGCTGAATAATTGGCAAATAACAACATAACAAGCCATATATAAGAGACTAACACAACTGATATAGCAATTAACTTAATACACAACCGGCTTGGTGTGTATTAAGTCCACTGCAGCACGGTGGCGCAGTGGTTAGCGCGGTCGCCTCACAGCAATAAGGTTCTGGGTTCGAGCCCCGGGGTAGTCTAACCTTGGGGTCATCCTCTGTGTGGAGTTTGCATGTTCTCCCCGTGTCTGTGTGGGTTTCCTGCGGGTGCACCGGTTTCCTCCCACAGTCCAAAAACATGTAGGTCAGGTGAATCGGCCATACTAAACGTCCCTAGGTATGAGTGTGTGTGTGGGCCCTGTGTGATGGTCTGGCGGCCTGTCCAGGGTGTCTCCCCGCCTGCCGCCCAGTGGCTGCTGGGATAGGCTCCAACATCCCCGCGACCTTGAGAGCAGGATAAGTGGTTTGGATAATGGATGGACAACCGGCTCTGCCGGGTGTCTCTACAGACACAATTGGCCGTGTCTGCGGGTGGGAAGCCACATGTGGGTATGTGTCCTGGTCGCTACACTAGTGCCTCTTCTAGTCGGTCGGGGCAGCTGTTCATGGGGGAGGGGGAATTGTGGGGAATTGCATGATCCTCCCACGCGCTACGTCCCCCTGGTGAAACACCTCACCGTCAGGTAAAAAAAAGAAGCGGCTGGTGACTCCACATCCGCAGCCCTCCCCGGATTGGCAGAGGGGATGCAGCAGCGACCGGGATGGCTCGGAAAAGTGGGGTAATTTGCCGGATACAACTGGGGAGAAATCAACACACAACTAGCGCTGTAAGTTCCAGATGATAAAGGGCTCCTTACTTCGGGTGACGGAATGAGAACAGAATCTGAAGACCGGATTCTCTAGAGCAGCGTTTCCCAAACTGTGGTACGCATTCTAGTGGTGGCCCGCGAGGCGCCACCTGGTGGTACGCAAGGGCCTTGCTGAAAGGCCCAACCATTGGCACTCTCAACTGGCCTAAGTCCTCAACCTAAAGCCAAAAAACAAACTGTCATCGGTTGTCAATTATTTAAATGTTTCAGAAACAGAATTCGCCCGTGCTTAGCCGCGTAGGGTGATGCGACGTCACGTCCGACACGGCACGAACGAGTGACGCAGTCGGATTCGGACTCCTCGTTCGTTGATTTTAACTAACGTTATTAGCCTGTCGTGATTAAGCACCGCCGCCGAATGGATGCAATCAGATCCAGATCTGCAGTTTATGATAACTGCACTCATATTCCGAGACTCTGCCAATGCAAACAGGCTCACCCATCTCACTGGGATGCTACGTGTATCGTTATTGATATTAATATCAATATTAGCAGTGGCAGTAGTAGCATTAGTAGTCCAAGGGTGGACTTACATAGACGAGGTGGCTCTTTCATTGTTACACTGATGGTACCTGCGGTGGGAAGTGGTACTTGGGAACGGTTAGGGTCCGCGGTGGTGTAGCGGCCTAAGCATCGGGTTTGTGTCGATGCAGTTGCCCACTGGGGGCCGGGGTTCGCGGCCCCGTCTCGTCAGATCCGACTATGGTGGCCGGATTCGATGAAGCAGCTATAATTGGCAATGCTGCCTTGGGGAGGGGGGCGGAGTCGGCTTGTGTTCGTCACATGAATGCGTCTGTGTGTGTGTGTGGGGAAAAGCAGTGGTTCGGCCTTCGAGACTGCCGGCCGGAGAGATGCGGTTGGCGAACGCATGCAGTACGAGGGTGGGTGTTTGAACTAGAATAGGGATCGATTGGCCCCTAAATGGGGAGGAAAAAGGGAAAAATCAGAAATAAATTCATAGGGAAATTGGGGATGGTTCATAGCGGTACATGGTCTCTGCTCTAGAGGATGTAAATTTGATTAAATTGCGTTTCTCCCAAGCAAATATGTTGTACTTGGTTTTAGGAGAGAGTACTACTTCAGATGCTGCATGTCTTCCCGAGGAGCTTTCCTTTTCTTCTTCTCGTCCCATCTTCTATTTAAACCTTCAAGGCAAGTCACGTGTTTACAGCAAAGGTTGAGTGTGTCTTTTTGTACTGTGAATGTCCCCCAACCTCCATTACAGCACCTAAAAAGGTGTAGCACTTCTATGAAGAAGAGCGAGTGAGTGAGGAGGAAGAAGAAGAAAAAAAAAAACAAGAAAAATGAAACACCACCAAAGTAGAATACTCGCATGGCAGCGTAAGACAAGGGTCTTCCTCCAAAAGCTTCTTCTTCTTTCTTTTTTTCAGAAAATCTTTGTACAGAGTAGCAAATTGCCCATGCGGTGTAATTCCAGTGACCATATTGTGGTGTTTGGCAGGGATTCACAATGGCTGTCCGACATCTCCGCCGCTGCTCTGCTCTGCTAAGATTGCACCAGCTGTCCCGCGTTTCCTTTCTAATGTCTTCTTTGTTAACATTTTACCATCCGTCAGATAGCGGCGTAACCGCAGGGCAGGCTCCCAGGGCCGGCGTTGGGCTGCAGCATCACAAGGGGATGTTTGGGGAGGGAGGGGGGGGGGTCTGTGAACAGCTAAAAAAAAAAGGGAACAGTTGGTAAAGGAAGGGCGGTTGGAGTCAGCGGTTATCTTTACTGTACATTTACAAGGACGTACAATAAAGATATCACGATTATCGTTATTAGTATTATGGCAATAATATTGATACGAATGGCATAGGGTGGTAAATTGGCCTGAATGTGTGTGTGTGTGTGTGTGTTTGGGGGGGGGGGGTTGATGGCGTGGCACCTGTGCAGGATAATCCTCAGTTGGATTAAGTAGGGTGCAGAGAATGAATGATCAGTTATAATGATTATGATGGTCATGATGATACCCCACAGTTAGCCGCGGTGCTAATCGCAGTGGTGTTCGCAGTAATGAAATGATGGTCGGTGGTAGAAATGTCCGTTATCTGACTATCAGAGGGGGGCACAGGTAAAACTTAATTTTGCCTTTAATTCGTAGTGCCCTGATCAACCCGATAGTAGTATGTTTTACAGGGGCGGCACGGTGACGGTGGTTAGCGCGGTCGCCTCACAGCAAGGAGGGCCTGGGTTCGAGCCCCGGGGTAGTCCAACCTTGGGGGTCGCCCCGGGTCGTCCTCTGTGTGGAGTTTGCATGTTCTCCCCGTGTCTGCATGGGTTTCCTCCGGGTGCTCCGGTTTCCTCCCACAGTCCAAAGACATGTAGGTCAGGTGAATCGGCCATACTAAATTGTCCCTAGTCGGCCCTGTGTGATGGCCTGGCGGCCTGTCCAGGGTGTCTCCCCGCCTGCCGCCCAGTGGCTGCTGGGATAGGCTCCAGCATCCCCGCGGTCCTGACAGCAGGATAAGCGGTTTGGATAATGGAAGGATGTTTTGAAATAGGGGGGCTGCCAACTAAAAGTGAAAGCATTGTGGTGAGCCAGCGTGGAAGAACCAGTCGCGAGGCCGAGATCTCCTTTTAATCACAACTCCCGTGCCCCATACACCGCACGACCCCCGGGAGCCCCGCCTTCTTTTGCATTTACCCCACTCTTCCGAGGCCGTGCCGGTCGCTGCTCCGCCCCCTCTGCCGATCCGGGGAGGGCTGCAGACTACCGCATGCCTCCTCCCATACGTGTGGAGTCGCCAGCCGCTTCTTTTCACCTGACAGTGAGGGGTTTCACCAGGGGGGCGTAGTGCGTGGGAGGATCCCGCTATTCCCCCCCCCAGTTCCCCCTCCCCCCCCAAACAGGCCAGGACTGTTACCGTACCGGCATCCAGCTTCCCACCCGCAGACACGGCCTATTGTGTCTGTAGGGACGCCCGACCAAGCCGGAGGTAAGACGGGGATTCAAACCGGCGATCCCCATGTTGGTGGGTAACAAGATAGACCACCTGGGAGTGCTCTTTTATTCACTACAGCCACAAGTGAAAACAACGTTAACGAGCCCCCCCCCCCGCCCAATGTGGCGACATCAGTCCCAGTCCTACAGTCAGTAAACGGTCCCCTACTTAGTCTGAGTCGAACCCCCAGAACAACAACGCAGGAATAGCCACAACATGAACGCCGCATCATTACAACACAATTAAATCCAGCATTAACAGTCCCATCAGCCATTGCGCTCCCCAGGGCAGACCCGCCGCCAGCCGGGGCGAGCGCCTCCCCCGGTCGCTACAGTATGACGTCACTGTTTTGTTTGTGAGGCGCGTGTGTAGCAGGTTTGGGAGGGTTTACTCACTTTATTATTAAGCACGCCCATTCCACGCAGCCCCGCCCGCTTCTTAAAATAAAGGTATGTTTTATTTCTTTGCATTTGTGCGTTAAGAAAACTTAGGCCTACTGTTGGGTCTAACACTGCCACCTGCCACTACTGGCGGCGGGGCTGCACCCACCACTAGGGGGAGCCACAGCCCCACCCCACCCTTTCCCGCGCTAATGATGTTTTGTGCCATGCATAAAAGGTATTACTATATGAGAAGGAGTCTGCACGAGTCTTGTTGCGCGCGCGAGCCCCGAGAGATCACGGACGGCTTGACGTCTCGCCAGTCGGGAGGACATGGACGTAAAGGGACGTTGCGTGACCTACCGCAGGGCGACATATAGAGGCGCTGCAGACCGTGCCACGGGAATACCGGGTTAGCTCCATCAGAACCGAGTGCAGCGAAATAGCCCCGGTTAAATCGGTTCCTTTTCGTCAAAAATTGTGGCACGCGCATGCCCAGTACGCCGAATCACACAAACACAACACGTTTAGCAGCACGGGGGGGGGGACGGGGGGGGGGGGTGACCAGCAGCAGCTTCTCCCTGGAAAGCAAAACAGCCGTTTTAGCCCTTAAGATCTATTATTCACTCGCTTGCTTGCTTGCATTTCCAATTACAAAATGTGTTTGCCTCGTCCCAACAATCCTAAAAGCCGTAATGAAAAACCTCTCTGGCGGCAATTAGTAACGCCGGAGGGTAACTCGGCCCCGTCTTCATGTGGCTTTCGCGTCATCGCGCCTGGGTGTCACGGATCGTTGTGGCGATTCCGTCGACTGATCAGCGAGGCTCGAGCGCAGATTAACTGAATCTTAACTCGAGCCAGGTGTACAGTAAATCAGACACGTGTTGTTGGGCCTCCAACGTCCTGTGGAGAGCGCCGTACCGATAACTACTTCCTGATGCCAGAGACTAGTAATTACTGTGGGATGGCAAAAGGACAACAAAACAGCCAGCACTTTATATTTAGGTCTCCTCGGAGGGTTAGAACAGAGAAACCGCTACAGCGGTTATACTCACTGCTGCATGACAAGCACAGGACAGTAGAGACTACAGTATTGTACAGTACAATACAGTATAGTACAATACAATACAGTACAATACAGTATAGTATAGTACAACACAGTATAGTACAGTACAACACAGTATAGTATAGTACAGAAGAGTATAGTGCAGTACAACACAGTATAGTATAGTACAGAAGAGTATAGTGCAGTACAATACCGTATAGTATAGAAGAGTATAGTTCAGTACAATACAGTATAGTATAGTACAATACAGTATAGCACAGTATAGTACAATACAGTATAGTACAGTACAATACAGTATAGTACAATACAGTAGAGTATAGTACAGTACAATACAGTATAGTATAGTACAATACAGTAGTGTAGAGTACAGTACAATAAAGTATAGTACAATACAGTATAGCACAGTACAATACAGTATAGTACAATACAGAACAGAACATTACACTATAGTACATTACATCCATCCATCCATTATCCAAGCCGCTTATCCCAGTCGGGGTCACGGGATGCTGGAGCCTATCCCAGCAGTCATTGCATGGCAGGTGGGGAGACACCCTGGACAGGCCGCCAGTCCATCATAGGGCCGTGGATTTATAAGGTATATAAAAAAAAATGTGATGAGGGGGATGTCAAGCTGCGTCCAGGTGGCGACCACCATCATCATGGAGACCTGGGAGGAGGACAGACTACACGTGCACACAGGGGAGGCTCCCATTACACCATTCACGTACACCGGAGAGGAGACAGGAAAAGACGTCATTCAGAGGGGGAGAAAGACATGTGAGAGAGCAGTTACAATAATCAATAGAGAGCTGATCTGGCGGCACAAGGGGGACCTACACAATATTAGGCAGGTGGTTTTAATGTTTTGGCTGATCGGTGTATATACATATTGAAGCGATAAACATCATTGGAAGAAAAAAACAAAATTTACTGACAACCCTTCCCCATTTCTGTCACTGTTCCTACTGTAAACAACCGCTTCACAACATCATGAAGGGTAGAGTATCGGCTGAACCGCCCGTTTCATGTCCCACATGAGAAACTGCTGCGTATACATAAAAGCCAAAACTCAAACCGGAGTTCAGGAGTCTAGGTAAACAAAAATAATTTTTTTTCATTTTAAAAACAAATCAGCCCTACCTTCGCCCTGAAACATCAACTTTGATGTACTTTCAAAATGTCTTCACCTGAGCCAAACAAAGGCTCTCTGGACAGGATTACTTCATCGTCCACCTTCTCAAATGTCCAGACTGGAGTGAACCTGAAGTGCTACACCACATTAGTAGTACGTTACAAAACAGTGCAATTCAGCACACAACAGTACCGGCCAGTATTGTGTATCAGGTCGGCATTTTGAAGGCAAAGGACCTTAATTTGGAGTGAAATTCATCTGACTGTAACTTGTACCTTTCCCCTCACTTGGGTCGAACCCCGCCGCTGCAGGCTGACCAAAGCTGTGGTTTTTGCCAAGGGCGAGCTGTCATGCTACTGCCTCCTCTGCTCATCTATCATTGGCCACAGCTAAAGCTGCTGGATCCCTGCCCGAAGACTTTTAAAACTCTCCGGTGAGAGGTCACACATTGAATTAGAAAGCCAGTGGGGAAAATAGCCTGGTGTTGGGAGCAAAAAGCGAGCGTTAAACCGTTTCTGTGGCAACGGTGCCTGGAGTCTCGCCCCGTCAGTCCGTGGCCCGCGCCTCATGAGAGGCTTTCGGTTTATTTCCGTGGAAAATGCATTCACTATCAACCTCGGGTTCACAGTTAACTCAGCCTCTCAAATTTGATATCGATTCCCACGTTGGAATTACGGGCGAACAGTTGATCACATTTCATTTACTTTGCTTGTTGAGTTTAATGGTCTGCGTGGTGTTTTTTATATATATATATATATATATATATATATATATATATCCCGTTTTATCCAGGAAAACACAGCGGCGCAGTTGTTAGCGTGGTCGCCTCACAGCAAGAAGGTTCTGGGTTCGAGCCCCAGGGTAGTCCAACCTTGGGGGGGGGTCCCGGTGTGGAGTTTGCATGTTCTCCCCGTGTCTGTGTGGGTTTCCTCCGGGGGCTCCAGTTTCCTCCCACAGTCCAAAGACATGCAGGTCAGGTGACTCGGCCGTACCAAGTTGTCCCTAGGTACGAATGTGTAGGTGTGTGTGTGCGTGTGTGTGTGTGTGTGTGGGCCCTGTGTGATGGTCTGGCGGCCTGTCCAGTGTCTCCCCGCCTGCTGCCCAGTGACTGCTGGGACAGGCTCCAGCATCCCCCCGACCCTGAGAGCAGGATAAGCGGTTCGGATAATGGATGGATGGATGGATGGATGGATGTTTTATCCATGGTGGACACGACTGCACACACAGTGTCGGTGTGCGCACATGTGCCACCATACTACTAAGTGTGTGTGTGTGTGCACGTGCTCAACCCCGACAGAAACAAGTGAAAGAGGACGTGAAGCGGGCTCTGACGGGCGGATGGTGTTTGAAACAGACCAACAGAACGGCAAACTGAAAGAGGGGGGATGAAAAAAACCACTTAACTGGCAAAAGGATTGTGGGCAGGCGTCCTCCCAAACTCATGTGCGGAAATCTTTCACATTACTTAACAAGGCGACCCTTCCAGGGCGCGCCAAGCGCCTCTGCATTTTTCACGGTTCTAAATGGGTCCGCATAGAAGAGCATTGGGGGTGGGGGGTAGGGAGGGGGGTGGGGGGGACGCGGGTATTTGTGAGCAACAGAAGCGCTGTGTAATTAACTTGCATCTTCCTGAATTTTAACCGTGCCAAAGTCCAACAGGCAGCAAACGGTCATAAGCAGCTTGCCAGGGTTTGCATATTTAACGACGGAAGCAGATGCGATTGTGGAAAACCACCCCCGCACATCCAAACACCGACCCCATAAAAGCATCTATGGCAGCGGTCCCCAACCACCAAGGTGTGGACCAGCATCAGGCCACAAAGCATTCGCTACCGGGCTGCAGGGAAACGATATGATTAGACAAAAAAAAAAAACAAAACAACAATAATAAAAAAAAAAATTAAAAACCTGAACAATAAACATATAGCATTAAAGGCTATTTGCACGATAATCACACTGAACTTGGCATGGTCTGTCTGGGTTGGACCTTTCCTCACCATTCCCTGTCACAACACAACAGGATGAGGATACTGATGTTGAACTCGAGTAATTCAACGCACGCGAGGTCATCAGTCAGTCACCACCCACTTACCTACTCGATGTGCTAAAGTAAAAGCGCAAGAAAGAGAAAAATCTCTTTCTTGCGCTTTTACTTTAGTACCGGTTTTGGTCTTAGGTGCTTGTTTAGAGAGAAGATGCACTTATGACCTCTGATGACTAGTAGTTCTCCTGATTTCCTACGTTAAATGCACTTATTTTAAGTCGCTTTGGATAAAAGCGTCGGCTGAATGACTGTAATGTAATGTAATGTAATGTAATGCCATGTCATGTCATGTCATGTCATGTCATGTCATGTCATGTCATGTAAATGTGCGCATTGCAACTAGCTAGCTGCCATGAGTAAAAAACAAACGTCGCTTGAGAGTTTCTTCGGAAGAGGTAGGGGACATAAAAGGTCCAACGACTGTCTTGTTGCAGGGGAACAAGCCCAGGGCTCCCACTGATTCGGTGATATTGGTGAGGTCTGCAAGAACATTGTCAATATTAAACATGTCCACTGTGCAAAAAAAGGTCGGGGACCTCCGATCTACATGACACGAAAACCTGGAAGTTACCCCTGCCACTTTTATTATACATGTACACTGCACAGTACCATACCAACAAAGCTGAAGTGAACTGAATATAGGGGAAACATACTGTTTCAGGAATCAGGAACACTTTGTCATTTCACTTCATGCGCTTGTGTATATGAAGTGAAATGAAATATCGTTTCCCCCAGCCCACAGCAGTGCAACACAAAGACAAAAACACATATCCAAAAACTACAAGAACTACACGAACACACATATCCAAACTAACACACATATCCAAACTAATTTTTTTTTTTTAAAATCACTGTCCAAGGGGACGGATGCCAGCCAGATGTCAGAACTGCCGGTCAGCATGGGCTAGCAATTAGCTTAGCCTACTCCGCTTCCGCGTCCTGTCAGACCGCTGTCGGTGTTTCCTCTTCGGGTGCAGCTTCGGGCAGGGGCTGTGGTGCTTGGGCCCACCGGTTGCAGCAGACCAGGCTCCCTCAGCTGATCCAATGCTAGCTCTCCCAGCCAATCCCCTGAGCACCTCCTGCACTCCACACGACGACACCAAAAACACCACAGTCAACGCCGGGCGAGGCCGCCGCCAGATGGCCCTCGGTGTTATCGGAACTGTCGGGCTGCATGGGCTAGCAGTTAGCGTAGTCTGCCCCACTTCTGCGTCCTGTCAGACCACCCTCGGTGTTTCTTCTTCAGGCACAGCTCCGTGGTCCCTGGGCCCACAGGACACAGCAGACCAAGCTCTCCCAGCCATCAAACGAAGACAAAACAAACTTAGACGCAGATGTGGACAAAGACACTGCATGGACGGCACTGGGTGAGGCTGCCGCAAATGTGAATTTGCACCGCCATCTTACCACACCGGTACTGGGTGAGGCCGCTGCCAACATGAATTCGCGCCGCCATCACGTTTGTTTGTCTTTTTTTGGTTTGTTTGTTTATGGGTGGACTGGCCGGTGGGCCAGCCCTACAAACGCAAATGACCCTGACTGACTGACTGACTGAGTGAACAGATTAGAGCGACTGACTGAATTATCATGTTTGACACAAATGAGCTACTGGATCATGTGACCAACAACATGACTGAAGTTACATGAGGAAGAGTGCAGAGTTAAAGCACCCCAAATAACAACTGCTCTGACAAAACTCTCACAGGCAAATTCACAAAAGGACTGTCTGGCTTTTTGTGGCTCAGCGTCTCGGTGCTCTGGTGCTATTTGCAACTATTTAAATTATGTAATATGCATACATTTGGCGCAAAATTGGCCGTTTTCTATGCAAATGAGCCTCATTGCAAAAAAAAAGTCCAATCCACAAACCCCAGTGCTAATTAGGCACACGCAGTTAAGAGTTAAAACTATTAGCGTCTTCAGAGTTGGTGGTAACTGACACTCAGACTTTCCAGTGATCATGGCAGCAGTGATTGTAGCCAGGCGAAGGCGGCGGCTCGTGAGCGGATATTTCGCAGGGGAATATCACTTTATGATTTAACTGGGACCGAAATCATTCGCAGATACAGGTTGCCAGTTCAACTGCCACATCAAGGATGATATTGAACTTATTGTGATCTTAGCGCAAAGCCACCATTTACACTTTGACACATGGATAATTGCAATCAGAGGCAAAACAAGGGCAAATCGCACTCAGCTGCAAAATTAATGGGCATGTTTGTGCTGTAGTATCATTAGCACAATATGTTTTGTGAATCGGACCTTTAAAGGGGGCAGATAGTGGTTGATGCACAACTCATGGTGCCATCACTGGCCGCAATCCATTCTTTGTGCATTCGCCTGTCAAAACAGAATGAGTCTTAGACCGACAGACATCCACAGACAGAAGCAGATGAAAGAGGAGGGGAGTTAACAGATAATTCGAAGTTATAATTACAATTAAATTAAGTTCTCTTTCAAATCAAACATCCCAAGATACGAGTGGAAAGTATTGTTCTTGCAACTGCATTTACAACCTTTTTTACTCTAATGTAGCCTCAACCATGTCATGTGATATGCTACTTCAGTACACTTTAATGACAAATATTACTGGGACCATCCATCCATCCATCCATTATCCAAACCGCTTATCCTGCTCTCTCAGGGTCGCGGGGATGCTGCAGAAAATTGCAGAGGAACATTTAATATCCAGGAATTCACATTATAGATACTACCACTGACTATCCCTCTAACAAACTGGCCACAATTTCCAACATTGACCATACACGGTCCAGTCATATACCAGGTTTTGACCTGGTCTTGTTTCGATAGTTCCTCCCATTAGTAACCTATTTAAATGGATGAATGTCAGCCACGTAACACACTCAAGTCAAAACCGTTTTTACTTTTCGGCCTGTTAAAGCCTTCTGGGGACTCAGTGAGGTTTGGTGTGCCACTGTCCAACCAGCCAACAACACTGTAGATGGCTAAATGTAAAATAATTGTGTGGTGACTAAAATTTACACAGTAATTCCCTCAAGTCAACAGTAAAACTCGAAGCTGATGGGTATTTGGACAGCTGGAAAGATCATAGGAACTGCTCTCCCATCCATCCAGGCCAGAAGGCTCTTAACATTGTGAAGGACCCCACCCACCCTTCCCACATCACCCTCCTACCCTCTAGCATGAGGTACCGGAGCATCCGTGCTGCCTCCACAAGACTATGCAACAGTTTCATTCCTCGGGCTGTGAGGTTCCTAAACAGCCTGAACACTTTGACCTTCCATAAAATGACTTTTTGACCATCTTACTCACTGTCCGTGTCAGGTGTGCTTGTGATGTTTAGGTCTGTGAAGTAATTCTTAGACTTAGACTGCTTTTGTCTGTCATTGCCTTATATGCATGTCTCATACATACATATTAGAAACAAAAAGTGCATCAAAAACGAGAAATACGTCACAGACCAAGACATCACAAGCACACCTGACACAGACAGTGAGTAAGACAGTCAAAAAGTCATTTTATGGAAGGTGTCAGTGTTCAGGCTGTTGAAGAACCTCACAGCCTGAGGAATGAAACTGTTCTTGTTTTAATGCACTTTTTGTTTTTACTGCTTATTGTGTGTTATTGTTTTGATGTGGCACTGAGGTCCTTGTGAAATGTCATTTCGTTCACCTGTATGTATGAGACATGCGTATGAGGCAACGACACATAAAAGCAGTCTAAGTTTTTTGCTTCCACATATCATCATTAGATGAATTTGGGCTGCATAGTACGATGGCTTATGGGGGGGGTGACAGTCGTTCTGATCGGTTCTCAGAAAGCCCTGTTTTGTTATGCATCTTAGTCTGTGATGCAAAACTTCCTGGGAGATACAGGGATTCCTTTTATGGCACATAAAGTAAGTAAAGCAATTGTACTTTACCTCATCTGTAAATGTAGCGCCTGTCTTTTGAGCTACAGCGTGTAAATAAATGCATGCATCTTGTCGCTACGCTTTAAAGAAGAACAAGAAAAAACAACAAGAAAAGACCCTTGGTTGTCTTTGCATCTGTCAACTTACAAGACGTAGACCAGGAGCCACTTTAAAGACACGACACAAGGCGGATTTTGTTTCCGTTATTCCCCAAATTAACCCGATTATACGGAAACCTTTAAGCAAATAGATCTTGTGGATAATACGTCGCGGGGGAAAAAAATGATCTTCTTAATTGCCTCAGTGTTGTTCTTGTTTACAGAGCATTTAAAGCTAATGGAAGTTCCTTCATTAAAACCCTGGTGAATGTCTTTAAGTGCATTGTGTCCAACCGTGGCCGACAAGCCATGAATAAAATAAAGAAAAAGTTCAAAAGGACTATTTTAGGATGGATTAATAAATAAACTTCAATTAGGTGGAGGTCAGCAAAGTTCACGGTCCCAACTTTTAAGGTTCTGTTGACGGAGCCAGAAAATCGCCGTGTGTTTGAAATGGCCTGCAGGAGAACTTAAAAGCATCACACATGACATTTTCGTTTAAGCTGTGGAAGATGAATCCTCTGGGACTTATTGCTCTGTCTCTGTCTCTGTCTCTCTCTCTCACCCCGTTTACACTTGGTTTTAAAATGCGTTTTTTTGTGACCGGATCACAAGTGGACGGCGCTAAATACAAGTGTAAACGACCACCAAAACGTTTCGTGAACCGGTTACTCAAACCACTTGCTGAGCTGGTCTGGGACGCATTTGACCACATATCTTTTGTAGTGTAAACGCTAATGCGTCCTGATGCGTCCCCGACAAGGACGTAACAGGAAAATACGTCATCAATGCAGGATGCGGTGGTTGTTTTTGGTAACAGCGCACCAACTTTCGAAAAAATGGAGAGAGGGGAGAGTGTACGTGGTTGGAGAACAAGTGAAACGAGATGCCTAATCTCCATTTGGGCAGAAGAATCAGCCTGGTCAGTCTCAACAGTTGGAATAGTCCCTACATGTATATATTGAAACATCTTCAAACATTAGCTATTGTTTTCACAGCTAGTCGGCAAATCTGGCGCTTGACTGAGGCCCTTTGACCTTGTAGCGGAAGTGACGTAGACAGTAACGAAATCTTCTTCTTCTTCTTCTTCGGAGTAATGAAAACCGATCACAAGTGGACAGCAGGATGCATTTGGAGACACATGATAGACACAGGTGTAAACGGCAATGTGTCTCGAGGTCCACTTGTGATCCGACCGCCCAAAACGCAGTTTCAAACCAAGTGTAAACAGGGTGTCTGTCTGTCTGTCTGTCTGTCTCTGTCTCTCTCCCACGCTCCGTCTGTCTGTCTGTTTTAGTCTACCAGATTGTTATTGGAATATGATAATGCATGTTTTTGTCAGAAACTTCACGTGTTCAGCACTTCACCCGGTTCTCTCTCGGTAAACACTTCTTTTTTTAAATCTCATTAAAGCACAAATAAAAGCGAAAGAAAAAAAATTCCCTGGAAGTGACGGCCCAGACTGGCCTGTACGTGCCAAGAATTCACCAGAACTGCCAAGTAAACTCACACCACAGTCAACCCAACTGTACCCCCCGTATCCATCTTACTGCTGAAATACAGATTTAACATTCACAGGGGTTGTGTGTGGGGGGGGGGTGTAATATCCGATTTCATTTTCTCAAAATATTTGACCCAGTACATCTCGTACGTCTTGGCCGGTGTGCCAATTCACACCATCCATTCTTACATCTGCTAATTTCCAAAACACTGTTGTCCATGTAAACAAACCCCCTCAACGCGGCGCAGTTCTCACAGAGCGACTTCTTTGCATGAAAAACGGCACCGGTTTGAAATCCAAACAGGATCACAGTCATGAGGAAGAAGTTCATACCGGAGATGTTGACAAGACAAATGTTTGTTCATTGGGTTGTAATAATCTGCAATCAGAGCACAGCAAATGTGTTTTCCATCACACTGTTTTTTAGTAGCGCAGATTTGAGAAATTGCCCCAGGACTCTGATCAAACATTGAAATCACATCATCTCAAACAGCCAGTATCAGAACATTTTGTAAACAGTGTTTATCTGTAATCACTATCTTTTTCTCTGACACAGAAAAAAAGCAAGTCATTTATTTTATTTTATTTTTTTCCTTGAGTTGTAGGCTGACATTCAGAGCACAGATGAGTCGGTGCCAAATTTTATTTCAACACTGTCAATATTAATGATCGGGCTTTTGATAGCAAGTGCTGCTCAAGCAACTTTGGAAATGGGGTCAGTGTTTCCCTGAAGTAAAGGTGAGTTTTGATTTGTGTGAAAGTGAGACAGGCTTCCTTCCTTCTCTGCTAAGTGGTGGATGTCCTTGAGATGGACTGGAATAACGCAGCTGAGCCGTCATGAATGAAAAAGGCGCAAATATGTAATCATCACAGCAAAACAAACCAATTAGATGGGGAATTGTTTCGCACCCATCTTTAGCTTATGTTGCCCAATAGCCGGCCCTTAACAGAATGTAGCTTGGCCGTTTTTTAAGGCACTTTTTTCCCCCCAATTGTATGTGGCCAATTACCCCACTCTTCCGAGCCGTCCCAATTGCTGCTCCACCCCCTCTGCCGAGCCAGGGAGGGCTGCAGACTACCACATGCCTCCTCCGATACATGTGGAGTCGCGAGCTGCTTCTTTTCCCTGACAGTGAAGAGTTTCTCCGGGGGGGACGTAGCGCGTGGGAGGATCACGTTATTGCCCCCCCCCCACACACACACACTGAACAGGCGCCTCGACCGACCAGAAGAGGCGCTAGTACAGCGACCAGGACACATACCCAAATCCGGCTTCCCATCCGCAGACACAGACATTTGTGTCTGTAAGGACGCCCGACCAAGCCGGAGGTAACACGGGGATTCGAACCCACGAGCTCCGTGTTGGTAGGCAACGGAATAGACTGCTACGCTACCCGGACACCCCTTTTAGGGCACTTTTAAACACAGCCTGCGTCGCAAAACAAAATCTGTGCCAAATTTGTATGTGCCAATAATTACATTTATTTGTCATGTTTTTTGTTTGTTTGTTTTTGTCACGTCACACAAAAAAATTTTTAAGAAAATGGTTTTAGCTTGGATCTAATGCAACAGGCATAGGTGGATGTTCATGAATACCGGGATGGCATCCAGCGCTTTACCTGTGCCCCCATCCATAGGGTTAGTAGTTGTGTCAGGAAGGGCATCCGATGTAGAATTTTGCCAAATCAGTGTGCGGATTGACAAGACCATACCGGCTCAGTCGAGGCCCGGGTTAACAACGGCCGCCATTGGTGCTGTGCCCTCACATGGAACCGACGGAAACTATGCAATCCGCTGTGGTGACCCCTGAAAAACAGGGAACAAGCCGAAAGAAGAAGTTTTAGTTTATATTTGTTTTGCATAAAAAGTTCAGTTGGTAGAAATGGGGCATATTAGCAGTTTAGCTGGGAGCGTGTCTATGTTCCCTCAACCCTATTTCATTGAACTTACCTAAACTTAACCTAATTTACCTTAACCTGATATAGCACCCCTATTGCGCAGTGATGGGCATGAAACCTTACATTAACTAAACTCTCTCTTTGGGGTGCCCTGAGTTCTTTTTAACTTGTGTGTATATAAATAATAATCTATAAGGTTTTGAAGATGAGTTTTTCTTTTTGTAGGTTCCTTCCAGTTATCTTAACGATCTAAGAATATTCCCTCATGAAATGAGTAATGGAACTCAACCAAACATAAAAGTCTTTACTTTCTAAAATATAAATGAAATTACAATAAAATATTATCAAATCATGGTCTTTATCTTATTTCTCCATTTCTTTCAGTTGTAGGAAACTACTTTTCCATGACCCCCATCACTATTTCCTCTGAAACCAATTTCTATATGAGATTTCCCGTTACCTTAAGTCACAATATTTTTAATATGAAACCTACTTTGCTTCAACTCCAAACACAAAACCCTCTTTACTTTCAACTCCAATTATTTCAAATGCAAAACTCTCTTTACCTTCTAACACAATGTTTTCTTTGGTCTGGGTATTAAACCTTACACACCTAGTTCTTAAGCATATACTAGTAAATAAACTCACAGAAAACAACCAATGGCAAATACCAAACACACAGTCAATGTACAACACATGCTACAAATGTCCTTAACATGAAATGAGTCCAAACTTAATTCTTTTTAGTCCCAGGAATTCAGATCAATCACTCAACTCAAAAATATAAATGTATCTATGCCGGTGTAACAGCCCAATATATACCCACTGGGCAGACTATCCCCGGGGTTAAAGTGGGCTAGCCTGTTTTACACACAGGGTATATTATGGGCTAGTCCAGTTTATACCCCGGGGTATTATTTAGGCTAGGCTATTTCATACCCCCCTTGGCCAGCTTTATACCCCCCCCCCCACACACACACTCAGACCTAGGGTTAAAGTGGGCTAGCATGTTCTATACCCTGGGTATATTCTGGGCTAGTCCAGTTTATACCCCGGGGTATTATTTAGGCTAGGCTATTTCATGCCCTTCTAAACCAGATTATACCCAATTAATTACACAGATTAATATTAATGATCCAGATTAATACAGCGTATTTCATTGTGTCATTGATCTCGTCTAGCTCCTCCATTGGTCTCTTGGGTTGCTGGGGGTTTGTACTCTATGGTGTCACAGGGGCGGTCAGGAATGGTTGGGTGCTCAAGGTCATGGGGAACGTCAGATGTTGATGTGACATTTGTGTAGATCTTGAGGTTGCTGGCATGGTAGGTGTTACTTGGGATCTTGTTGGTTTTTACATTTTTTTAGCCTGACATGGCCTTTGCTGAGTGACTCAACAACAGTATATGTACCAGCCCAGTGAGGCTCCAGTTTGGATCCCATCCTGTGGATACGTCGACTGTTTTTGATGTAGACTATGGACCCTGTAATAATCTCTTTGTCGCTTTCATGGCGACGATCATAATTCTCCTTCTGATGAGAGTGTGCATTGGCAATGTTGCTGGAGACTGTGGAACAGAGGTCTTTACGAATGATGTTAAGTGTCTGCAGAACATCGGGGCTGGCTGAGTTTGGAAGTGGTGCTTCATCACTCTCGTCGGCAGACGTCAGGTTGAGGGGCAGTGCGGCCGTACATCACTTTGAAGGGCATGTACTTTGTTGAGGCATGGATAGATGGATAATAAGCAAACAAAATGCCTGGAATGTACTGATCCCAATCATTAGCTTGGTCGCTGACGAGCTTACCCAATGTAGCCTTGAATGTCCTGTTGCCACATTCCCTTTGGCCATTTGACTGTGGGTGGTATGCAGAGGCTATACGGTGATCTGTCTGGAAACAGTCCATAAGCAAGTCAATAACTTTGTTTACAAATTCACGACCCTGGTCACTGATAAGGGTGTCCATGCAGCCTAGTCGACATACAACAGCATAAAGGAACTCTGCCACTGACTTTGCGCTCTTGTCCGGGATAGCTGCGGCTTCAGAGCACTTGGAGAAATGGTCAGTTATGGCGACGATGTACTTGTTACCACTTGTAGCTTCTTGAAGAGGGCCGATAATGTCAATCCCAACCAGACTCCAGATCTTGGCAGGTACAGGTATGGGGTCAGTGATGGAGCTTCTTTGCTGACTTTGGGATTACTGATGAAACACGTCGGACAAGCCTTCACATATTCTTGTACATAATTCCGCATGCCTCTCCAGTAATATCGCTGAGATATTTACTGAAGGTTTTATCTTTGCCAAAGTGCCCTCCTGTAGCTGGATTCTTACGACAGGCCTTTACAATGTTGGGCACACGGGTTTTGAAAAGAGCCTCCTTATCGCCATGGTAGAGAGTTCCACCGTCAGCATGAAATGGCTTTGCTGTTTGATGAAACTGAGACTTTGCATTCACACGCTTGGCAGGATCCAGGTCATAGATATGCTGAGGATACTTTCGGACAGAGCTGGTGTAGAAGTTCAAAATCTGGTTGTACAGGTTATCATACATGATGGATTTTTGTTTGAAAAAAAAATGAATAAAACTGAATAATACACATGTAGGCACCCATAACCTCACACATTCCCTTGGCCTTCCTTCTTTTATTAATTTTCTTCCTTCTGTTTGTTATTCCTACAAAAACATATTTTGTTATTGTAATTATTTAATTACACGCGTAACAGTTACTGGCGCAAATTGTCACATGACCATTCCCATCTATAGTTACTAAAAATATAAAATTAAAGTATGAACTGTAGCGCCACCTAGTGTTGCAGTTCCATTAGCATTGAGGCGCATGATCAAACAGAGATGCACTAGAAACGTAAACTTTCAAATCTCTATCACTTTCCTAGCTCTTTAGCTTTTGGCTAACTAGCATCTGTTTTTAGTCCTTTTATCTAAGATAATAAATATTTTAGCTTAAAAACATCAGAAATGACAACAAAAACTTGCTTTTTAACACATATATATATGTTCACTAAGAACCTTCATAACCTTGATCTACCAATCTGAAGGACATTTGTATACATTAACGGGGGTGTAATCTGGACTAGAGGGGTAAAGTCTGGCCTAGCCCAAAATATACCCCAGGGTATAAACCAGCCTGGGCTATTTTATACCCCGGGGTATATTTACACTGGCAATAAACCGAGGGCCTGTTACGCTGCTGGAGTGCGTTGTGGCCACAAACCCAACGGCCACTTCAGTCAAACGAGCCAACAAAAAGACTGGATGGAAGCCCAGTTACCTCCCTGCAGCGAGATGGTAGCACAGTTCCCTCACTTCATCCAACGCCATGGCAGTGGAAGGAAACAAGCGGTTGCTCCTCGCTACACTCGTGTAACCGGTTATTTTCTTGCCCGGTGCGGAATTCGATACGGGCTGTACTGCACCACAAGGCGACATCGCTAACCGCTCGGCTAAAGGGTCAGACCCGTTCGCTAGGGACTAACGTGTCTTATTAGTAATTTACAGTCGTCACCCTCTCCCAGAAGCGCGCCCTCGCGCTTTGTTATTCCCGCGCTCCGGAGAGACTTCTGAGGATCTGCACACTTCCGGATCCCACCGCTGCCACCAATGAAACCGGTTATTTTCTTGCCCGGTGCGGGATCCGATACGGGGTGTACTGCACCACAAGGCGACGTCACTAACCGCTCGGCTAAAGGGTCAGACCCGTTAGCTAGGGGGCTAACGGGTCTTATTAGTAGTTTACACCCGTAAACGTCTGGTCTGTCCGTCGAGTTTCTTCTTCTTTTCGCCTTAGCCAGACGAAACGGCGAACTCTCCGGTGTCTCGGCTAATGAGTTTAGCAAAGACTAAGCACGTACGCGGCGGAAACACGTTCAGCAACTCACGTAGATTAGCAATTTAATGCTCCTTTTCCACTACACGATACCCGCTCAACTCGCCCTCTCCTCGTTGTCCATTACCGGAAGCGCCGGCATTTCTGTAACTGTTACCACTTTTCTGGTACCGCCTTTGTCGAAGTTCCAAAAAAAAAAAACCGGGGGCGGTACCAAAATCAGCGCAGACCTCTGATTGGTCAGAGGAACGCGTCACCGCGTCAGTTTGCGTCCCTGCGTCATCAACGCGCGCAGGGATATCGCCATGCATTTTTGAATATCGACGCGGTCGAAGTGGAGTGATCTTAAAAGTATATTTTGAAATTAAAAAAAGACGAAAAAAAAAGAAGGGAAGCGCCGAAAATCCAGCTACACTGAGGGGGTACTGTTACGGTAATGGAAAACGACACAGAAGCGAGTCGAGTCGAGATGAGCCGGTACCATGTAGTGGAAAAGGGGCATAAAATGGCTGCCGCGTCTGGCTTCACCAGTAATAATAATAATAATGATAATCTTTATTTCGGACACACAGCCGGTCCATGGCATAAAAGCAACAACAGACGGATAACGACTTTTAAAAAAAAAAACAGTAGACAGATAACGACCTTTTTTCCTCTTAATTCTGGGTTATACACTGTAATATCTCGGATAGTCACCTGTGTGATAACTAAAGACATTAAAGTGTTAGCCGACAGCCTAACTAGAGTTATATTACAGTTTAAAGGTAGCCTCCTCCACAGCGAGACTGGACTAGACGTCCAGTCTTCCGCGTCCTCTCGCTGAACTACTTCCGTTGCAACAGGTTCCGGTTCATCTCATCTCTCATTTGACTTGTTGCCATGGGAACAGAATTGATAGCCTTTTTCTTTTCCCTACTTATTTTAGTGTTTCCTCCGGGGGCTCCAGTGTCCTCCCACAGCCCAAAGACATGTAAGTCAGGTGAATTGGCCATACTAAAGTTGTCCCTAGGAATGAGAGTGTGTGTGTGTGTGTGTGTGTGTGTGTGTGTGTGTGTGTGTGTGTGTGTGTGTGTGTGTGTGTGATGGCCTGGCGGCCTGTCCGTCCAGGGTGTCTCCCCGCCTGCCGCCCAGTGACTGCTGGGATAGGCTCCAGCATCCCCCGCGACCCTGAGAGCAGGATAAGCGGTTAAGATGATGGATGGGTGGATTTTACTGTATCTATTATTTTTCACCCCCAGGCAACCTAAAATAAAAAAAGTACTGACAGGAGAAAATGTATAAAATGTATATCTGAAATATAAAGTAAAAAAAAATCTAAATGTAAAAAAAAATGTATATCAATCGATCAATCAAGTTACATTTGATATAGCGCTGTTCTAGCCACTCAAAGCACTTTACAAAAACATTGACCCCTACCCTGTAGTGCAAGTTAGAATTGTATATCTAAAATCTAAAAAGTATACACGAATAAATATTATAAATATTTAAAAAAAAACTCATCTCGTTGGTCAACGTAAATGTATCACCCAACAAACGTACAGAAATCGAAAGAGTCAGCATTTCAAACGTCAACTCAAATACAGGCTTCAGAAAACAAATGCATTTAGGCGTGGTAACATTTCACAGTACATTTGGTATGCATTTCTCCACATTTTCATAATAAAGAAAAATAAACGAATCTGAGAACAGGGCTACACTGACCTAACGTCAACCTTTAATCCTAACTTTAACCCACCGCTCACCCTCAAGCTTAGCTGACCCACGGGCCCGAGGGAAGGCAGGGCCGCCCCTGCAGATAGCTGGCTGGCATGAGCCTGCAGTTACTTTCAGTAAGGAATTAAAAACTAACTGATGTTTTAGATATAAGCAAGACTGGTGAGTTTCCCCACTCGCTGTCTGTGTACTTATTCCCTTTGGGCTTAGAAAACATGCAAAAAACATGAACACACCTAATAAATTATGATTGGGATTCTTCTTTTTTTTAAAGTCAAAGTGACTGGAATGCATATTAAGGGCATTGGTTTTCACGCTGATTTAACTGCCCTAATTAGTGATATTTGTGCTTTCGGTTAATACTGTTTATTGCAATCTTTTTTCTTTCTGCCACTTGGCAAAGATTCTCTCGTTTCGTTTCTTTCATTTTCCACACATTTGCCTCCACATAACGTCCCTTTCTTTTAATTGCATCATTCACATTAATTAGCAAATTTTTTGTTTGTTTTGTTGTTGTTTTCTTTGTGTTGTTTCTCCCTCCCTCCCTCTGCTTTATTGCTTCTTTTTGGCAAATCTAAATGGTTTCAAGAGAAACGGATGTCAGAATTGGTGTTCGTGCACGGATCATTTATGGCTAATTGGACAAGTTTTGTTCTGCGGTGTTATATTGATCAGTGTTATGTTTCTGTCTGTGTTTGCCCCATTTTCCGAGAGGGGGGGACTTTCACCCCCCCCCTTTTTTTCCCCTCTCAATTTCGCAAGTTTATTTCCCTAGGGGAATGTTCCCACCATTGTACAACGCCTACAGAGGTTGGGGAAGGTGTCAAGTCGCCCACCGCTCCTAATATCACCTGTCAGCTGCAGGTTTCTCCAGAGGAAATTAAGGCGTGCAGAGGCTCACAACATCACCCCCGGCCCCCGAAACTACCCTCAGCCGCACAGGCGTCCCACCACCTATAGAAGACACTACTTGCAAAAGGGGACAAGTTACACCACCCACCCCCCATCCAGGCACACAGCCTATTATGTTTCCTGCCGCTCCCATTCAGAAATGGGCATTGCCCCCCAGCCGTGACACTTAGCACTGGGACACTGGTCTGCCTCACCATCCAGGCCCCCCTGGCTCCACCTTTTTATATATTTACAAATTTAGTGGTAAATCAAATTTTAGCACCAGATTCCTGCACACTTAAAAGTCAAATGCAGTTACTGTGTTTCATATTAATGAAACATATGAGTCAAAGCGGCGGCACGCTGGTGCAGTGGTTAGAGCGGTCGCCTCACAGCAAGAAGCTCCTGGGTTCGAGCCCTGGGGTAGTCCAAACTTGGGGGTCTTCCTCTGTGTGGAGTTTGCATGTTCTCCCCGTTCCTCCGGGGGCTCCGGTTTCCTCATACAGTCCAAAGACATGTAGGTCAGGTGAATCAGCCTTGCTAAATAGGTATGAATGTGAATGTGTGTGTATGTATGTGTGTGGGCGTGGGCCCTGTGTGATGGCCTGGCGGCCTGTCCAGGGTGTCTCCCCGCCTGCCACCCAGTGACTACTGGGATAGGCTCCAGCAACCCTGAGAGCAGGATAAGCGGTTCGGATAATGGATGGATGGATGGGTTATGTCGGATAATAGATGGATGGACGGATGGATGGGTTATGTCGGATAATGGATGGATGGATGGATGGATGGATGGGTTGTCGGATAATGGATGGATGGATGAATGGATGAGTCAAAGCCAGAACAAATTTCCGAGCTGTACATGTGTGCTAATAGCTCTGAATGGTGATAATAGTGTTTCCTTGTTATGGCTAATGCACCTATCTATCTCTTTGCCAATTATTCAACGCTGACATTAAAAAAAAAAAGGCTTTAATGCTGGAGGTTGATGTTTATAGCTAAACAAATCCAAATTAAAGGCAGGAGTAACGTTAACCCACTCAGAAAAGGCAGAGGTGTTTGTGTGAATGGAGGTGAGAACATATTCAGGCCTCCTATGAGGTAACGAGACGGCAGCATTGCGAGGGTAATTATCACGCTAGCTAGCTACGGTAACTGGTGACTGAAGCGTTGCCGTACCGGTGGGCTTCTGTCGTCGTATGTTTTTAATATAACTGGATTAAACTGAACAACACTGAATATTCACAGCACGCGAATAAATATATTTCACGCGCGAGAGTTTAGAGTACAGAAGATGGAGGAAAATCCCGAGAAAGGCAGAAATAAGAAAGGGATGGGTCATCCATGTCATGGGTGATTATGAATGACCGGGACGGACGGTATCCCAGGTGGAGTGGAGTATCTCGGTGTGTAACGGGACTCATGCTCAGACAGTATCACGTGGAGTTACTGGCAGGCTGGAGAGCCCGGACTGTGGCCCAGTAAATGGTAATTACGTGATTATAGTAATGGAATCGTCAACATCTGAAATTGCTGCACATTAGAAATCTTGAGGGCGAACTGAAAACCGAAGGGTTGTTGAGTTTAGGTGTTATCCCAGCCACAAGAATAAACAGACGCTAGGGGTCTCTACTGAGACCTTGACCTTAAAAAGTCGACAAAGGCCTTTAGGTCTTTTTCCTTTCCTTGTCTTTTAACGTTTTAACTGATTCTCATACAGTGGGAGATGCAACTGATTCATATCCTTCGCATTATGATTCTTTGATCCCCCCTCCCCACCCTTTTCTCCCCAATTGTACTTAGTTACCCCAATCTTCCGAGCTGTCCCGGTCGCTGCTCCACCCCCTCTGCCGACCCGGGGAGGGCTGCAGACTACCACGACTCCTCCCATACACGTGGAGTCGCCAGCCGCTTCTTTTCACCTGACAGACGTTTCGCCAGGGGGACGTAGCGCGTGGGAGGATCACACTAGTCCCCCCCCCCCCGTTCCCCCTCCCCTCTGAACAGGCGACCAGAGGAGGCGCTAGTGCAGTGACCAGGATACATACCCACATCCGGGGTGTGTGTGTGTGTTTGTGTGTGTGTGTGTGTGTGTGTGTGTCGGCCCTGTGATGGCCTGGCGGCCTGCCCAGGGTGTCTCCCTCCCTGCCACCCAGTGACTGCTGGGATAGGCTCCAGCATCCCCGCCACCCTGAGAGCAGGATATAATAAGCGGTTTGGATAATGGATGAATGGATGGATGGATGGATGAATGGATGGATGGAAGTTGTTGCCCTGCCTGTTTTGAGAGTACTCACTGAAGCCACCGTCTGCCATGTGAACGCCAGTTGGTGCAGCATTGATTATTCCATCAACTTGAACGGTTGAGTTATAATGTCGGACATCAAAATGAACGGTTAATAAATTTACGAGACTTCATTTTGTAAGACTGATTTGAGACCCCTGCTGCACCCACAGACGCAAAACAGGAAATCTGCACGTGAGCGAAGACGTGAAACACGATGGTTGTGTCGCAAAAATCAGAGAAAATGAAAATGAGTCACGTGATCTCGTTCTGTCGGCTTCTCATTCGTCGGAAAGGAATGTGAACGACTCTCGAACGTGACATCTTTTGCCCTTTGTGTCTGTGAGGGTTTTTTTCTTCCTTCTGTGTTTTCCTTTTCTTTAAAGATGGGTTATTAAAGGAGACGGCGCCGCGCCGGTAAAGAGAGGATGCTGAGAAATCGTTCGGGTGAGGTCGAGTGCAACAGACACCCGAACGCGTCTGTCTGTCTGTCTGTGCTGAGCTATGTTGTCTTGTGAACAAAGATCTGCTGAGCACAAACACACAAACAGCCTTCTGGTTGCAGCTGCAGGTAACGGGCCTCTGCAGCCCGCTGACAACAGGCCTCTGCAGCCAGACCAAGTCTTGCTGCATGTCGTGGGAACGTCTGAAGCCTTTGTCTCCCACTGCCGAGCCGCACTTCTTACAGCAGCCTTTCTTTTTTTTTTTTTTTTTACAACCACTAACGAGCACTTTTCAATACTCGGCTCACTTTTTCCAAAACCCTGCACACTACTCTCTGCATCAACAGTTCATTTCATGCCCAAAATAAAACACAACTACCAAAAATAAAACGCTGCAGACGTGACTCAAAGGCGTCTAAATCGAGCAAAACACCAGCAGTACTCGTTCTCTCCCAACAGTGACACTTGTTCATTCATGACGCACAACCCTACAGAACACTAACAACAGGTGGCGTTAGATGCGTCCCCCCCCCCCGTACTCTTTTAACTAGTAAGTCGGTGTCTTTTGTTATTGTCGATAGTATGGATCCCCCCCCCCCCACCAAACTTTGCATTGCAAAACAGAACGGCGCATCTTTACAGTACAGCCATTTGTCTTCATCTTTCTGTTTCTTTTTTTATTATTATTATTATTTTTTTGTTTTTGTTTTGGAATTTCCCCCTTTTTCTCCCCAATTTTACTTGGCCAATTACCCCACTCTTCCGAGCCTTCCCGGTCACTGCTCCACCCCCTCTGCTGATCCGGGGAGGACTGGAGACTACCACATGCCTCCTCCCATACATGTGGAGTCGCCAGCCGCCTCTTTTCACCTGACAGTGAGGAGTTTCACCAGAGGGACTTGGCGCGTGGGAGGATCACGCTATAGCCCCCCCCTCCTCCCTCCTCGGTTCCCCCTCTCCACCGAACAGACCAGAGGAGGCGCTAGTGCAGCGACCAAGACACATACCCACATCCGGCTTCCCACACCCAGACACGGCCAGTTGTGTCGGTAGGGACGCCCGACCAAGCCGGAGGTAACACGGGGATTCGAACCGGCGATCCCCATGTTGGTGGGCAGCGGAATAGACCGCTACGCCCCTCGGACGCCCTAACTCGTCTGTTTCTTGCTGGGTCCATCTTGGACAAAACCATTCCTAAGACGTCCCCTCTTTATAGATTGTCATAAAAATGAAAGTCCTTCCACACCTTGGGTGGGTCTCCACCTAAGATGTGGATCAGCTGTGACTGGTCTGTTTACAGACCTTCAGTCTGCAGTCTGTCCCCTTAACCGTCCCTAAAACCTCTTTTAGAGTTGTGAATGCATTTCAATAAAGCATCTGTGCCTTAGCAAGTCGCTATCCATTTGAATTCTACATGTTAGATTTTGAACATAAGTGTACCGAAATGCAAACCGTTGCAATTTGGACTGTAGAAATAAATACTGAGTTTTGCTGATGGCTGAGGTTTAGTTTAAAATGAGTTCAAGAATTTGTTCAAATGTGTTCACTGAATGCATATTGTGGCCGAGCAATGACAAAATTCATTTCAAATTTCGGTCCACATACATAGACAGGTGTTCTGCTAACTAACTGTGTGAAGAGTTTTGAAAAGTTGAAGTCGGAATTTTAAAAAGTGCTTGTTAGCAATTGTAAAAAAAAGCACACACAAAAAAACCCCCCAAACAGCAACTAAGGAATCCTTAGAGAGTAGTGTGGCTTGTCGGTTAGGTTGGAAGAATGCAGTTGTCATGAAGAACTTCATGAGTCTTGATATAACATGTTTTTATCTATTCTACAAAAATGTAGAACAGACAAAAAACATTTTTGGACATTTGCATAGCAGACATAGAAATTGTTGTTGTAACTTTTAATCCAAGGTGCTGCCTCACGGACCCGTTCCAATTCAGCCTTTGCTGCTGTCCATGCACAGCTGTTGAATCCCAGATGGCATCCGGATGTGGGCCACTTCAGGCAGTGACGCGGCACTGATGGCCTTCTTCTGGCCCTGACAAAATGGATGTGAGCCTGAAGTGGCCCACATGTATAATAGCAAAATATGGCCCAAATATGCCAAATCAAATGTGGGCCTTTTCTGGCAAAGATGCGGTGCTCTCCGCAACATGTAATCTGGATGTGACCCTGAAGTGGCCCGTGTAGTAAATGCTGAATATGGCCCAAATATCGCAAAACAAATATGGGCCACCTTTTGGCAAATATGTGGCACATGCAGCATTGCTGTGGCTTGGTTCTGGCCCAGATCTGGCAAACAGGAGCGGACCACCCAAGTGCCATCATTCCACGTGGTATGTGGGCCGGATGGAAGTGTCGGGTGTGGGACGGGTCCGGCCCACAGAAATTTTGCTATCTGGGGGAGAAAACAAATTACTCAACACGCAAAAGTCCATGTCCTGTTTTTCCACCGTGTACTGATGGTACACACTTCAAAGTCAAGGCTTTGAATGACCTTGTCGTGCATTTACTGAAGAGATAAAAGTGTGAAGTGGAGCAGCTCAAAATGCGTATCTTGATCCACAGAGGGCGCACACGCCTTCACCTCGTCTTATTAGGGCCTAAACCAGGAGCCAGAAGCACGGTGAGGCGGTTCACGTGGACTTTCTCAGACATTTTTTTTTCCTTCTTCATCTATTTACATGGGACATCACGCCATGAGAGTACATTACATTAATCTGACTAATGAGCTATCACATCGAATACATAAATCTATAAGAACAATAATGTATTTTAATAACAAATGCTAAAGGCTGCTTGGAAGAAAAATTACCTCTCCAAAGTCTAAGCCTATAGAATAAATCTGATTTCCCCCAAATTGTTGACATGCGGGGTGGTGGTGGGTGGGGGCTGGATGCTGAAGTTGATTTTAATAATTGATCACCGGAAAGTGCTGGGCGAGAGCTTTGCTGATAAGCAAAAGAATAGGTTTTTGTGTTTGAATTACACGGTTCTATCGATCCTCCTTTGAATAACGCTTAGTGGAAGAGTCGTGCACCGAGGGATTATTTATGGATCGCTCTTGACCTTAGCATTTCCCAGAGAGCTTGTGTTTAAGGCTATGAAATTGACTGCCAAATCTGCACATGTATAATGATAAATCCAAAGTGACAGCAATAATCAGAGTAGAGAGATTTAGAAGTCCTCAGCTTTATTTTTTTCTTCTTCTTCTATTTCGTTTTTCTTTTTTCCAGCCAACAAAGACATACATCATCATCAGGTGCAGCGAAGGTGGGGCGGCATCGCGCACAAGACGGTCACTCACACCTACTCTGTTTAGGCGACACCATTCTCATTTGTCACCTTTCATCCATCAGAAACTCTTGGCTTTTTACTCGCAGACAATATTGGAAGGCTGCAAATATTTTTGCAAATAGGTTCTGCGTTAGCACCCCCCCCCCCCGAATGACGTCTTAAGGTGATGTTTGGCCTTCACCTATGTATGTTTGAAGAATATCAATCCCTACGCTTGTCATGGTACAGAAATGCCTGAGCAGCACTGTCGTGCAGTTGGTCACAAACTCTTTCATGCTTGTTGGCCCGGGAACCAGCACATTTTGCAGTTAAATAAGACATAAATTCTTATTACCTGTCAAGTGTAATGAATTATCCTCTCTTAATTGTAAATCCATGCAGTATCCCCCTTTGCAGTCTTCAATCATGCACTACAAATGATCAAATGAATCAAGATAAGGCAAGTTTGCATTAAACGTGACAATAAGAGATCTTTGGGAATACAATTACATCATTTGGGCGGCACGGTGGCCCAGAGGTTAGCACTGTTTCCTCACAGCAAGAAGGTCCTGGGTTCGAACCCCAGGCCGTCCCAGGTCCTTTTGTTGTGGAGTTTGCATGTTCTCCCCGTGTCTGCATGGGTTTCCTCCAGGCGCTCGGGTTTCCTTCCATCATCAAAAGACATGCATGTCAGGGTTAATACTCCTGCCTGTGCCCCTGAGCAAGGCAATGGAAAAAAGAACAAGTTGGTCCCCGGGCGATGCAGCTGCCCACTGCTACTATGCAATAGGATGGGTTAAATCCAGAAAACAATTTCTTGGTAACCTTGTACAATGACAAAAATAAAGTGGCTTTCTTCTTTCTTTCTTTCTTCATTGCATTGCTTGCAATGACTCCAAGTATGAAAATATGCGTTTCCTATCTTTCTTTCTTTTTTCCACATTAAATGTCTTTATTCTGGAGTCAGTAGGCGCAAGAGGGAATACGTATGTGTGAACAAGAGGGAGGACAGTGGAATGGTGAGGATGCAAGGGGTAGAGGTGACGAAGGTAGATGAGTTTAAATACTTGGGGCAACCGTCCAAAGTAATGGGGAGTGCAGAAGAGAGGTGAAGAAGAGAGTGCAGGCAGGGTGGAGTGGGTGGAGAAGAGTGTCAGGAGTGATTTGTGACAGAAGGGTACCAGCAAGAGTTAAAGGGAAGGTTTACAAGATGGCTGTGAGACCAGCTATGTTATATGGTTTGGAGACAGTGGCACTGACGAAAAGACAGGAGGCGGAGCTGGAGGTGGCGGAGTTGAAGATGCTAAGATTTTCATTGGGAGTAACGATGGAATACCTTGATAATTAATGATAATTAGATGATATTTTGGGGATGACTATTGGTGTTTGATAAGATATGTACAAGAAAGAAAATGTTAAGAAATGAAGATTAGTAATGTAGATATGATGACCAAGCAGGTAGAGGCATCTATTGTTCATTTCAACTAAAACAATCAAACAAGTTCAGTCTGGGCGCCACGGTGGTACAGTGGTTAGCACGGTTGCCTCACAGCAAGAAGGTTCTGGGTTTGAGCCCCAGGGTAGTCCAACCTTGGGGGTCGTCCCGGGCCGTCCTCTGTATGGAGTTTGGATGTTCTCCCCGTGTCGGCGTGGGTTTCCTCCGGGTGCTCCGGTTTCCTCCCACAGTCCAAAGACACGTAGGTCAGGTGAATCAGCCGTACTACATTGTCCCTAGATGTGTGTGTGTGTGGTGGTGGCGGGGGGGCTGTGATGGTCTGGTGGCCTTTCCAGGGTGTCTCCCCGCCTGACGCCCAAAGACTGCTGGGATAGGCACTAAGCATCCCGCGACCCTAATCAGGATAAGCGGCTTGGATAATGGAATGGATGGAAGTTCAGTCTAACAAAGTAATTGTATAATTTTACTTTAATGAAGCCTTAAAAACCAGGAAATGGCAACATTTAAGTTATAGCACCACAATAACCAAAATCCCAGAGGATGTCTTGTCACATATCCCTGTTAAAGTGTTTTTTTAGGGAGTTGTTCCTTACCCAATGAGAGGGTCTAAGGACAGGATGTTGTGTTGCTGTTAAGCCCACTGAGGCAAATTTTTAATTTGTGATATTGGGCTATACAAATAAAATTGATTTGATTTTGATTTGATGATACTGATATCAGATCAATATATTGCCAGTCACCAGGCTGGGCAGAAGAGTGGAATATAAGAGGCCAAAGGGTTCATGGACTTTGGTGGCATCACATGGGCTTTTACATGTCCTGCCCATCATCCACACAGTCAAAGTGAAGTCTCCTGCCGTGGTACTGCGGTGCCGTCATGAAGCTGCCATCTTGCTCTTTGGTTGATCTGCTCGGCCATCGTATGTCATCTGTCCAAACAGTCTGCTGGCTTCGGTTGAGCTGGGACGTCCGAGATCAGCACGGGTTGTAGGATTTGTTTTATGGCGCGGACTCTATCTGCTCCGGTGCCAAAGTAGTACGGCGCACTTATGCCCCTTTTCTACTGCATGGTACCGGCTCGACTCAACTCAGCTAATGTTTAGTACTGCCGGGTGAAGGGGTGACAACTACTTTACCCATAATGCACTAACTGGATGTAGCGGAAGTGGTTAATCTAACGGGATCATGCGGTCTACCACGAGAGGTGTAACTGGCACAGCCACAACAACCTTTCTACAAAAACCTTTTACTCGCTTTTTTTGGTTTTCCATTGGGCAAAAGGTAGGAGTAGTACCTGGTACCAGGTACTTTTTTTGGTACCACCTCCGTTGAGGTTCCAAGTGAGCTGAGCCGATACTAAAAGGTGACATGAAAATACCACTATAGATAAATAAATAAAATATGAATATAAATAAATATACATATATTTATATTTATTTATATATATTTAAATATAAATAAATATTTTAAAAAAACCTAGTCAACACACCCACAAATGACCACTGGGGCTTCGCCGTTCGGGGATACCATCTGCAGTGGAAAACGAAACCCCAAAAAGTAAAGCGAGTAGAGTCGAGTTGAGCCAGTACTGTGCAGTGGAAAAGGGGCATTAGAGGAGTGCAGTGGCGGCTGGCCAGTACAGGGCGCTGGGGCTCTGCCCCCTTCAAAGATCAACAGAGGAAAATCTACTTAAACATGTTAAATATAATTTACATGCATCATGCAAATACTTATGAAATAATTTTCAGTCTGTCAGCAGCCATTAAATATTGGTTCAAATGGTATTTGGTTGATTTCTGTCTGAATACATATACTTCCTGTCTGAATACATATACTTCCTGGGCGAGGGGTGCCACCCAAACCATACCTTATGTAAGCCCTCAATCTTTTGGCGAGCAGGTGACCTGAGACTGCTGTTTAATAGGTTTCTTGGGCCCCAGAAAACTCCAACTTTCATTGGCAGCGAATTGGTATTGTTTTAATATTTTTTAATCTAATCTAATTGGAAAATTCTCATGGCTGTCAATCATGTTCACACCCACCATGACGCCTTGTCTCGACTGTCAACCATCCACCGTCTACGAACCCTGATAAAATCTATAGGCTGCATTGTCCTTCTTAATAACTCGGTGGCTGTGTGGACATTAAAGCAGCTGTCAGGTGTGCTGCGCCCCCCCCCCCCCCGACAAAAATGTTTAGCACCAGCCGCCGCTGGAGGAGTGCCATCAAATGGAAATGGAAATCTGAACAGCTTCGAGATGAAACTAATTTTTTTTTTTTTGCTCCATCTTTCTCGAGAGCTTGTTAGTGTTTCGGCCCGTCTCTGTGGTTCCAGCGAGAGGAGACTGGCTTGTGATTGTGGCGCCTTTATTTCACAAAGCGCTCCGCTTTCACGCCAAGGTTGCACTCGATGCCCCGGATTACATTGCGGAATAGAATGTTACCTCCCGTTCAATCAATGTGACACAAAAAGGATTTGTTATCTCACGTCTTAATATTTATTTTTTTCTTTTCAAAACTCCACTGCGATGATCACCTACCACCCTCATTACAAAGAGCCCTGGTAATTGGATTTTGTTTGTTTGTGCTGCGTCGTGTTGGGGAGATGGTGGGACGTTAGTCATTTATTCAACGTTTCTCTTAAGCGTTTGAAAGTTTTGTGTGCGTGTGTGCGTGTTTCAACTCCTCAGCTGGAGTCAATAGCCTTTGAAGACGCCATCTCCGGTTTATTTTAAGGTAAAGTGCTTTTTTGTTTTTTAAAGAAAAAAACACCCTTTAACACAACCTACTGAGGCATTGGACTCAAAGAGTTTCGAGAGCAAAGACAAAAAGAGAAGAAGGGATGAAAGAGTGAGACGCTGATTGGAAATGCAGAAACACTGTGTTTACACTTGGTTTTAAAACGCGTTTTGGGTGATGGGACCACAAGTGGGCACATCGCCGTTTACACCTGCGTCTATCATGCATCTCCAAATGCGTCCTGGTGACCACTTGTGATCAGATTTCGTTACTCCGAAGAAGATTTTGTTACCGTCTACGTGACGTCACTTCCGCTACAAGGTCAAAGGGCCTCAGTCAAGCGCCAGATTTGCCGACTAGCTGTGAAAACAATAGCTAATGTTTGAAGATGTTTCAGTATACATGTAGGGACTGTTCCAACTGTTGAGACTGACAGGACTGATTCTTCTGCCCAAATGGAGATCAGGCGTCTCGTTTCACTTGTGCTCCAACCGCGTACTCTCTCCTCTCTCTCCATGTTTTCCTAAGTTGGGGAGCTGTTACCAAAACAACCACCGCATCCTGCATTGATGACGCATTTTCCTGTTACGTCCTTGTCGGGGATGCGTCAGCATTTACACTACCATGGCCGGATTAACCCACCAGGGGGCCCCGGGGCATGCATGTCCACTGGGCCCCCTGCCCCGTCAGATAGGCTACGCAAATAATACTAAACACTGTTAAATGTAAAACAATGTTTAGTATTGTTGTTGCAAATACCCCACATGGTAGTCAACGCGATGCCAATCTGCATGGGATTCGGATGGCGACTACAAAGTACAACACAATTTTGGATCACGATACAAACAGAGATGAGAATAGCAGCTCACAGCATCAATAGAGACTTTGTAGCTTGGGGCCCTGCATCACTAGAGACTGTAGCTTGGGGCCCTGCATCAATAGAGACTTTATAGCTTGAGGCCCGGCATCAGTAGAGACTGTAGCTTGGGGCCCTGCATCAATAGAGACTTTGTAGCTTGGGGCCCTGCATTAATAGAGACTTTGTAGCTTGGGGCCCCACATCAATAGAGACTTTGTAGCTTGAGGCCCTGCATCAGTAGAGACTGTAGCTTGGGGCCCCGCATCAATAGAGACTTTGTAGCTTGAGGCCCTGCATCAGTAGAGACTGTAGCTTGGGGCCCCGCATCAATAGACTTTGTAGCTTGAGGCCCTGCATCAGTAGACTGTAGCTTGGGGCCCCGCATCAATAGAGACTTTGTTGCTTGAGGCCCTGCATCAGTAGAGACTGTAGCTTGGGGCCCCGCATCAATAGACTTTGTAGCTTGAGGCCCTGCATCAGTAGAGACTGTAGCTTGGGGCCCCGCATCAATAGAGACTTTGTTGCTTGAGGCCCTGCATCAGTAGAGACTGTAGCTTGGGGCCCCGCATCAATAGAGACTTTGTTGCTTGGGGCCCTGCATCAGTAGAGACTGTAGCTTGGGGCCCCGCATCAATAGAGACTTTGTAGCTTGGGGCCTTGCATCAGTAGAGACTGTAGCTTGGGGCCCCCGCGTCAATAGAGACTAACTTGGGCCCTGCATCGCAACATAGGGTTGGAACAAACGTCCCTTGTAAGGTATGATTGGGGATCCCTACTATATGCGAACACAATACCTCTGACCTTTCGGGGCCCCTCGTGGTCAGGGCCCCGGGGCACTCGCCCGGTAATCCAGCCTTGTACACTACAAAAGATATGAGGTCAACAGCATCCCAGAGCACTTCGGCAAGCTGTTTTGAGTAACCGGTTTGCGACACGTTTTGGTGGTCGTCTACACTTGTATTTAGCGCTGTCCACTTGTGATCCAATCACAAAAACAAAAAACAAAACCCATTTTAAAATCAAGTGAGTGTGGTCGGCGCCATTTTTAACAGTTGTCACAATACTGATTCAAGTGGCGTGCGCGAAACGAGACGTTTTAGGATTCTGATTCAAGACCGGCGAAATAGTCACAGATACACGCTCGTAACGGATGTACTTTTTATTGTTTTGTTTGTTTTTTTAATTTTGTCGATGTAAAAGTTTGGACATGCAGCGTTGTGGTGTTTGGTGGTATATTAATGGCAGACCTGTGGTATCGTAGTTGGAGCTCCATAGCGACCGCAGGTAACGTTAAGAAAAGGTTCACTGAGCTCGATGAGCGCTCAACGCTACACGCCTAGCCGCCATCTTGTGCTCTCTTCTTCTTACTGTATTAACGCAGAGCACACGTTTCATTATCCAGCAGTGCCCCCTAGCGGCGTTACAACATCACCCACTACAGGACACAAGCCGCTCCTCCGTGTATGTTCGGTTCAACCCAGCCGGGCCGAGCATGCTAATGTGCAGTTATGGCGACCACGTAGTATTAGCGATGGATTACAGGTGACTAGCAGGCTTTTGAATCTCTCTCTCTCTCTCTTTTTCCTGTGACACCCTCCTTTGAATCTGTTCATTCCCTTTGAAGTGGTGTCAGTTTTAAAATATCGCAGCCCTTTCATGTTTAACCATGGGTGTTTGCGTTCTAGGATTCAAATCTTTCTTTTGGGGGGGGGGTTGGTGTGGTGGGTGGGGTGTTGGCAGCATAGGTTGTGGGATAGGGATGAAAGCATCACAACAGTCAGACCCCATCAAAGACCAGAAAGTAAAAAAAGAAGAAGAAGAAGTCTGGGGTGGGGGTGGGGGGTAAAAAAAACTCCCCACATGCATAATGAACCGCGACTTGTTAAAACAAGAGCCGAACTCAGAAGTCTGGGCTGTTATTGCGCCTGAGTTCGGATCTCTGGAGCGACGGGGCCTGTAGGAGTGAGTTAAAGACCTGAGTGACAGCCGGATCCTGGCGGAGCCGGCCCCGGCGCGCTCCTCGCCGGCTTTGATTGACTGACGGTGTGCTCTGCAGCCCTAATGAGCTTTATACAGTATACACGTTGTAAATGTGGCGGCGGCTGATTCGTATGCTGAATGAGCTACATACCTAATTGTTCACACAGCATACACCCCCCCACCCACCCACCCCCGCCCCCCGCCCGAGTCCCCAAGCTCCTCTGATTGGGATTCATTTAGCCTTTATTTTTACCTTATTATATACAAGGCCCCGCATTATTGCCGGGGCTGGTATGTGTGTGGTGTTTACGCATTGTTGAAATTGACTCTTGCTAATTTCATTAAAGAATCAAGTCTATTACTTCACACCTCATTCGTATACAAGGCGGCGAAGGCGGCGGTGGCGGCGGGATGAGGCACAATTTGAAATAAGCAATTTGGAAAGATGGAATTGATTCAAAGAGGTGATTCGAGCCCCTGAGAACAATTTTTTCCACCTGCCAATGAACAAAAAAAAAAAAAAAAAACCCAACCGCCCCCCTTTAAAAGAGGTGTCGTGGGGACACGGGCATGTTCGCCGGACGCCCTTTAAACCCACTGGACTTCTCTCGCCGTACTACGGTGCACAGGCCTGCAGGGCCGGCGGCGACGAGGCCTGCTTAAACTCAGCCGCTGCCATAACCTCCATTTTCTAATGGTTACCTGAAGATCTACTGCCAATACTCTGTGGACTTCCTTTCACCTTGACCGTGTAAATCACATCTGGGGGGGGGGGGGATAAGTTGAAAAACCCTGGGCTCGTACTGTAATTGAGAGCAGTAAGGCCGGGAAACGGCCCCGGAGCCGCCGCTAACCCGCTGAGAAAATGGTGCTGGGTGGTATGAAAAGTGTTCTTATCACAGGGAATTGCAAACGATATCAATTTATGTCACGATATCCGCTTTGATATGCAAAATACTGTCTTGAGACTTCAACTGAGCTTCGTCACATTAAGCTGTCTGATAATGCAAAGTAAAATATCAAACCCCAACTAGTTTTCAAATAATACTCCCTCAAATATTTCAGACCTCCCTTTGTGAGAAACGTTAGGCAGGAGAATCTTTTCTTTTCGACCCCCCCCCCCTTTTCTCCCCAGTTGTACCCGTCCTATTACCCCACTCTTCTGAGCCACCGGTTGCTGCTCCACCCCCTCTACCGATCCGGGGAGGGCTGCAGACGACCACATGACTCCTCCGATACATGTGGAGTCACCAGCCGCTTCTTTTCACCTGACAGTGAGGAGTTTCACCAGGGGGGACGTAGCACGTGGGAGGGTCACGCTATTCCCCCCAGTCCCCCCCCCCCAAACAGGCACCCTGACTGAGCAGAGGAGGCGCTAGTACAGCGACCAGGACACATACCCACATCCAGCTTCCCACCCGCAGACACGGCCAATTGTAGGGATGCCCGACCAAGCCGGAGGCAACACGGGGATTCGAACCGGCGATCCCCGTGTTGGTAGGCAACAGAATAGACCGCCACGCCACCCGGACGCCCAGCAGGAGATTCTTGTTATCGTTAATACACACAACAAAATTGTGCATCACAATGTGACATTTCTGAATCTACTCCTACACAATATCACTTCGGCCACCGTGCCACACAGTGGTTAGCGAGGTCGCCTCACAGCAAGAAGGTCCTGGGTTCGAGCCCCGGGGTAGTCCAACCTTCAGGGTCGTCCCGGGTCGTCCTCTGTGTGGAGTTTACATGTTCTCCCCGTGTCTGCGTGGGTTTCCTCCGGGGGCTCCGGTTTCCTCCCACAGTCCAAAGACATGTAGGTCAGGTGAATCGGCCGTACTACATTGTCCCTAGCTATGCATGTGTGTGTGTGTGTGTGTGTGTGTGTGTGTGTGGGCCCTGTGATGGCCTGGCGGCCTGTCCAGGGCGTCTCCCCGCCTGCCGCCCAGTGCTGCTGGGATAGGCTCCGGCTTCCCCGCGACCCTGAGAGCAGGATAAGCGGTTCGGATAGTGGATGGATGGATGGATGGATGGATGGATGGATGGATGGATGGATGGATGGATGGATGAATGGATGGATGGATGGATGGATGGATGAATGGATGGATGGGCACCATCACTGAAAGATGATGCGCTCTCATCCCATGGCATCGTCATGTACTGATGCTACTGACGAGGCATCGATAGGCGCACACGGTTCCCCTCCGGCGTCTGTATAGAGACACAGCGGTACGACACCGTGGGTGCTGATGAGATGGATCCAGAAAAGTGGCACTGAGGAACTTGAACACACTGTCGTTCTTACGCCGTCCTCTGGTCTGATGGAAACAACCTCCCACTTCCTGTCATGCCGACTCCCTCGACAGTAGGCGCTACGCAGGGCCTCTGTTTAAGGGCTGTCTCCGTGTTTAGTAACAGCACCATCCCCGGCAGTTCGCTGCACGGTAGAAGCAGTATTTTATTAAGCCCCAACTTGTAATAATTAGCGTTTCATTTTGGTCAGGGAAGTCTTAACTGGTGATTCACGACTGCCGGGGAGTCTCCGCCGCTGTGCCAGTGTCATCAACCCGCAGGATTGCTAAATCTCTCCCGACACTTTCCCCCGAAGATTTTCCTATAATTTCCCTTGCTAATCGTCTTACCCGAGCCATCTCGCTCCCTCTCTGCACATGTCGATGTGTGTGTTTGTGTGTGCGCCGTGTTTCTGTGTAGCTACATGAGCCCGTCTGCGACATGGGCAGCAGCCCTGGCAGTGTGGGCAATACACCCCTGAGGGTTTGTACCCCATGAAGCAAGTAATGAGGCTAAACACGCAGATGAAGGCTGATTTGGAGGTAGAGGCGTCGCTAATCTAACTAGGTGTCACTAATGCTGTGCCGTAGATCAACGCCCCCCCCTTCCTCCTCCTCGTCACCGTCTCGGGAGACGGTGACGGTTACCTTGGTGCATGCTTGAGCACTAATATTAATAATAATAATAATAATACCACAGCAATGGGACTTTCTTCATGTTGCTCATAAAGAAAAAAACAGTATTAGTGGTAACAGTACGGGTCATGATGGGTATGACGCTAAATAGCAATATTAAACGAGGGTTATCATTTTAAATGCATTGATACTGATAATGGATCAGTATCAATACATTTATCAATAGAATCAGTATCAATACAGTATCAATACATGAATGTTGGTGCTTGACTATACCTATTAGTACCTTTTTCTGTCTGGGTGTAGGAAAAGAGTCGTTATTTCTGGTAATGTTAACAATGCCGTCATACTGGATAGAGTGTTTTTATTGTTGGTAATAACGGGACCTCAACACAATAAGCATAA
>NC_079217.1:7610189-7692689 GCF_029633865.1 Lampris incognitus
CACTCGCCGACCCTTCGGCCACGGGCATTCTGACACATACTGGGCCGCAAGGTGTGCGCTTCGGCCCTCTCCTGAAATAAGTGGCCGTTGCTCTTTCTCATCCAGGAGCAGACATGTGGAATCTGGTTTTCCAATTTCTCCTGTATTTTCCTCTTATCTTCTGGAATTTCTCACAATTTAGCAGGAGGTGCATCTCTGTCTCGAGCTCACCTGCCGTACAGTGACCACATATTCTTTGCTCTTTTGGTAGGCAGCCAAGATGTTTTGTGTGTCTGTTCTTTTCCACGGCTAGACTGTGGTCAGTCAGCCTGTACTTGGTAAGGATGTGTCTCTGCTGACTGTCTCTGACAGTGGACAGATAGTCAGCCAGTTTGTCTTCTCTTTTTGGGCCCGATAACGTTCTAATTTGTGTTGTAATTTGGTTCCTATGTTCCAAATATGAGTTTTGGCATGGTTTGATGATGTGGTTTACTCTAATCTGTGGTTGGTGAGCAGCGCTGGTCTGAAACTCATCTGTGTCAGCGGTTACGGGGTCAGTTAGTTTCACACCAGCTGACTGACTACTCTCTCTCACCCGGTTTGACTGTTATAGCATTATCATTACACGTGTCCTAAATATATGGGCTGGTAGGGGCCTACTAATCTACTAGTAAACTACTAGTCGGGTCAGAAGGCTGTTATCACCCATTTATTTCAGTCGGCCAATGCTTAAAACACATATTACCAAAATCCTTTTATATGAAGGGAAATTACCATACTTGTAAACAAACAAACAACAAATAAATAAAAGCGTAAAAAAGGCGTAAACTGAAGGCGCCCAAGGATCTGACCGAGTGGCTCGCTGCAGCGGTGCGTTTCATTTGTGAAATGGTTCAGTCCGGCTGGTCTGCAAGTGTACGTAGCTCGATATTCAGGGTGGGGTTTGAACGACGTCAGGGCCAGTTTTCGGCGCAGTAAAGTGGTATCTTCATGGCTCAGTACAATCTGATAAACACCCCTCATGTACGCTAGGTTCATACACGAAATAACCTTTCTTTGCAATACTACCTATCACTAAGCCAGCCCAGCGGCGTCGGCTCACTGAAATAAATGGCTGATAGCAGCCTTCTGACCCTACTAGCAGTTCAGTAGCCCCCTACTAGCCCACGTATTTGGGACAGATGTGTGATGATAACTCCTATTCGCAGACTGATAGCAGTCAAGCCGGCGTCTCTCTCGCTCTCCTCTGTGCCAGACACCCTGTTTAATAAATGGCCGAACTCCCGCCACCTGTGCGCTGACTCGCCATCATCCCAGTCTCTTATGCTCCCGAGCTGTATCGTTCCTCTGTAAAACATCCAACCTGGGCCGAGCAGACATAACCATCCAGTGGGTGTATTTTGTACACCCCACCCCCCTCCCCTCCCATCCCATCCCCTCCAATCCAGTAAGCAGGACTATCTCCCCGACTCAGGTGCCAGGGCCACTCAGGGATATCTGACCCTCAATCGTGTCCGCGGTGCCAGTGGCTGCTCTGCCTCTCGGCCTGCCAGTTTCTGTTTAATCAATTGAAGCAATTCG
Source organism: Lampris incognitus (assembly GCF_029633865.1). Lineage (NCBI taxonomy): Eukaryota > Metazoa > Chordata > Actinopteri > Lampriformes > Lampridae > Lampris > Lampris incognitus. The sequence goes on from NC_079217.1 coordinate 7,611,750, forward strand.
ACTCGTATTTGAGAGAGGTCAAATCTCATCTCAGGTTGGAGAACGTTGTTGGAAATGAAGTGCATCCTCGAGGACGGCCGTAAAAGCAGCTTCACTTTATCTGGTAGATTAAAACTTCGGGGGTCTATAGTAATCTGTCTTAATGAAAATGTCAAGTAATTCGAGAATCTCTAAACTCGGTATCTTCCACCAACATTGGACACTTGATTGGACGGGAGTGTTGTGTGTGTGTGTGTGTGTGTGTGTGTGTGCACGTGTGTTTCTATGACCGTTTATCTCTCGTGGCATTTAGAGTCACGCTGAGCGAGTCCATATGTGCATGCATCATTTTCAAATTACTGATTTTTGAGAACGGCGTGGTTGCTGTAAGAGACGAATTAACTTGCAAGTAACCAGTGTCGAGGCAGGTAGGGAGCGCAGGAACACTAATTTCATCAGTTGTAAGGATACTCCCGTGTTATGAAAACCCTGATTTAATCTCACCCTCTTCATTTCGTACAGCAGGCAAGAAGCGTTTTACATTTTATTTACCATTCTACAGGAGGCCTTAGTCATTACTAGCAATTGCATGAGACCAATTCATCCTTAATTCCCTGCTGTTGCATATAAATGGTTTCTTCCACTTACAGCTGTTGTGGCTTAATTAAGTTAGAAAGGATAGAGAGGAGAAGTCAACACAAATCGAAGTGTGTCGGCGTGAAACCCACGTACAATATATATGTGTTTGTGTGTGCAACCCTAAGTGGTGTCTCCTAACGCCTGCTTAACTAAATATATCCCACCCCCAGAACCCCTAACCAGTCTCTGCATTATACGTATATATATGTATATATGTATGTATATATGTATGTATATATATATATATATATATATATATAAAACACCTTGAATAGTAGAAACGAATGGGCCACCAGCTGTAGACACCAAAAAAAATATCTCCTTTGTAATTCCAAGTAAAATGTCTTCATTATTCTCCCCCCCCCACATTAGATGATACACAGCTGACATTTATTAGATGTTGTATTTTTTTATATTTTAACTGCCTGCCCTTCCAACACCACCCCACTATATGATTTACATAAATTACCCCATTGAGGTTACCTTGTTGTGTTCTAAACGTAGGCTATGTCAACAGTGCCCCGGTCATTTAAATGCTTTTTCAAAACAAGCCCCAGCCCCTACCCCATTGGTTGTAATGTTTTCTACCCACAAGTGGTTGCTGTGCATCGTAACTACCTGCCCCATTAGTTGTAATAGTTCAAATGTTTTCTCCTCTCATTGGCTGCGGTCACCGAAATTAGGGCGTGACACGGGCAAACGTATACTGTGTGTTTTCTTCGTTGACTCACATTAGCAGCTGATGAGTGCGCGACACACGAAACAAGCTTGTTACTGCTGTGTATTAAAAACAAATTCCTACATCTGTACTGATATTCCACTCCTCATTAGTTGAGCACTCTTATCAACACCATTGACATATATGTATATAAAAAACTGGGGTGATGGTTGCCATATTTGTACTGGACCGTTGTGGTGAAGAGGGAGCTGGGCCGCAAGGCAAAGCTCTCAATTTACCAGTCAGTCTTCGTTCCAACCCTCACTTATGGTCATGAGCTTTGGGTAGTGACCGCAAGGTTGAGATCACGGATACAAGCGGCTGAAATGAGTTTCCTCTGTAGGGTGTCTGGGCTCAGCCTTAGAGATAAGGTGAGGAGCTCGGACATCCGGAGGGAGCTCGGAGTAGAGCCGCTGCTCCTTCGCGTCGAAAGGAGCCAGTTGAGGTGGTTCGGGCATCAGATTAGGACGCCTCCTGGGCGCCTTCCTTTGGACGTTTTCCGGGCACGGCCAACTGGGAGGAGACCCCGGGGTAGACCCAGAACTTGCTGGAGGAACTACATGTCCAATCTGGCCTGAGAACGCCTTGGGATCCCCCAGGAGGAGCTGGAGGGCGTTGCTGGGGAGAGGGACGCCTGGAGTGCCCTACTTAGCTTGCTGCCACCGCGACCCTACCCTGGAGAAGCGGCTGATGATGAATGAATATATATATAAATATATACACACACACATACATACAGATGAGCCAAAACATTATGACCATATGCCTATTATGCTGTTGGTCTTCCATGTGTCACCAAATAGCCTCGACCCACCGAGGCATGGACTCTACAAGACCTCTGTAGGTGTCCTGTGGTATCTGACACCAAACCCCTAGCAGCAGGTCCTTCAAGTCCTGTAAGTTGTGAGGTGGAGCCACCATGGACTGGACTTGTAGATCCAACACATCCCACAGATGCTTGATTGGATTGAGATCTGGTGAATTTGGAGGCCAGAGCAACACCTTCAACACTTCATCGTGTTCCTCAAACCATTCCCGAGCAATGTGTGTAGTGTGACAGGGCGCATTATCCTGCTGAAAGAGGCCACTGCCATCAGGGAATGCCATTGCCCTGAAGGGGTGTACCTGGTCTGCAATGATGCTTAGGTAGGTGGCATATGTCAAATTGACGTCCACATAAATGGCTGGACCCAGGGTTTCTCAGCAGAACATTGCCAAGAGCATCACACTGCCTCCACTGGCTTGTCATCTTCCCATCGTGCGTCCTGGTGCCATCAGCTCCCCAGGTTATTGCAGCACACATAAACACGGCCATCCACGTGATCTAAAAGAAAAACGGACTCATCAGACCAGGCGACCTTCTTCCACTACACCACTCCCGTATCTGTCACTAAAATTTCTGTGACTTGTGCCACAGTAGACCTTCTGTCAGTTCAGACCAGACGGGATAGTCTTCATTGCCCTCGGCCATTGATGATCCTTGGACGCCCAACACCCTGTCGCTGGTTTGTCCCTCCTTGGGCCAGGGTCGGTAGCTCTGACCCAGTCATCTGGCCATAACAATTTGGCCTTTGTCCAGGTCGCTCGGGTATTTACTCCTGCCCATTTCTCCTGCATCCAACACATTGATTATGAGAACCGACTGCTCACTTACCATCTAATCTACCCAGACCTTGACACGTGCCCTTGTTTGTCGATGATCAACGTTATTCGGTTAACCTGCGAGTGGTCATAATGTTTCGGCTCATCGGTGTAGCTAAGCCACTGTACTCTCTCAGCCCGTTCTCTCCTTTCAGAGAGCGCTTGTTGACAGATAACACCGAACTTCACACTGACCCGTTCCTCATCGAAGGCTCTTGCAGCTGATTCCTCTGAAAACCAGGAGAATCTCTTGACTGAAGGGGGAAGAGATGCATAGCTGGCAAGCATGGCAGCTTCAAATGATTGATAGCCATTTGTTTTGCCTGCTTAATACAACATAAACTCTCCCCGCAATTCATCACCAGAGCGACGGGTTTTTGCCGGGTGCCTCTGCGAGGCCCACTAAAAATAATTCATTTTCTGAAAGCTACGAGCCAGGCGCTAATGTTAAATATTCATGTGGGTCCAGTCTAAATGATGTGGCCACTGGCATACATTTAGAGCACACTCTGCATGGAAGGGAGGAAATGTCAAGCTGTGAATAAATGAAAACGGTGAAGCTGTATATTACCCTGCCATTGAGAATTTACTATAGTTGCCATTTTGTACGGCCACTTCAAATACATCTCACTTTTAATCAATACACTCTGTAAAACACTGTAGTGCGTACTGCCGTGTCGACAATAACCCGGACCCGTCGCGCTTCCCGGTCTTAGTCACCGTTTCCATTTGTTGCCTAATTCACGTCTCATCAACGCTAACGGAGTACTCCGAGCTATTTTGGTGATAATACTCGGCGCGTCGTATGAAACGGACTATTAGAGTTGCTCAGTTTCTCCTCTTCAAAGATGTCAATGCCGTATAAACTCCCCTTGTCACACGAGATCAATACGCCCGAGAATAACAAGTGCCTGACTGCATGCAGCTGGCTACGGTGTGGTTCTTATTGACTGCAGTATCAATCTGCCGCATTCATCTCGCGGATGTTTCCATGCTTGGGGATGGCGATGCGGAGGACACACATCGCGTTGCTTTTGCACAGTAATTGTTTATTGTGATGTTGCGCCGCACTGCGCGTCCGCTTCGGCGCTGATAACGGTTGCAGCGAGGAGATGTAAAGGGCAAGACGTAATAGAACCGTCTGACTTGAATATCCATTTGGAGGGACTCAAATTGAGAGGGTAATGTCAGCTGGGTATGCTGTGCATCGTTTATGTGCGATGCTGAATGTTAAATGGCCTCGTATTGACAGGCGCCCTGTACCAGTCCCCGCCCCCACCCCCCACCACGCCCATGCGGCCGTGCACGTACGTGCACCCTTTTTTTTCTTCTTCTCCGGCAATCTCTTGACTAATGGGGCCTAGGGCTGGGGATGGTTCCATCATGAAACTTCCTCCACCCTTTTGTATCTCTCCCTCTCGCTCTCTGCTCTCTCTCCTTCACTCTCCTTACCTCTCTCTCCCCCCTTCACTCTCTTCCCTATCTCTCTCTGGCACACACACACACACACACACACACACACACACACACACACACACACACCTGATTGATAGCAGTGATTTGACTGAGAAAAGGGAAATGGGAAATTGAAAAATGGTGGAAGAAGATTGGAAACAGCATGCTGATTATAAACTCTGTGAGGAAACAAAAGGCCTCTCGTTCGCCTTTTCTCTTAGCACTGCGGCGGCAGGTGTGTGTGTGTGTGTGTGTGTGTGACAGGTGTCTGATTGAGGCACACAAAAGAAATTACAACTGCAAACAAACAGACGTGTTTCGCGTCCCCGGACGCGGTCAACGTTTCGAGGCTGATAGAGGTGATGATGAGCGTATAAGCGGAGGTGGCCGGCGAGGGAAACGGGCGCAGGTGCCAGGGAGAACGGCGCTAAAGAGCCTCCGTTTTGTTCTGGCGATAAAAATCCATCCGCGCAATTAATGGTTTGTCATCAGCAAGGTCGCAGGGCACGCGGCCCCGCGGGGCCCCGGGTTTAGCGCGTCTTGTGTTGTGATGAAGCCTCTCTGCCGGTGGTGGACGTAAAAGAAGCTGGATTTCACCACGTGGCTCTGTACAGCTGCAAAACCTGCCGCGGCGGAACTTTTCTCTCCGAGAGCACAAAACGAGATCAGCCGTCATTCAATGTCAGGTCTAGTGAGCAGCACAATTAGTCAGTTACCTTGGCGTCATCGTCAATGATGTGGCATCGCCACACATCCAACTGGCGTTGGATCGGCTGGGAGAGCTTGGTCTGCTGCACCCGGTGGGCCCAGGGACCACGGCCCTGCCTGGAGCAGCGCCCGAGGAGGAAACACCGAGGGCGGTCTGACAGGACGCGGAAGCAGGGCAGGCTAAGCTAACTGCTAGCCCATGCAGACCAGTAATTCCGATAACATCAAGGGTGGTCTGGCGGCGGCCTCGCCCAGCGCTGACTGTGTTTTTGGTGTCGTTGTGTGGAGTGTGGGGAGGCATGTTGAAGGTGTCTGACTGGGAGAGCTGGCATTGGATCGGCTGGGGAGAGCCTGGTCTGCTGCACCCGGTGGGCCCAGGGACCACGGCCCTGCCTGGAGCTGCACCCGAGGAGGAAACACCGAGGGCGGTCTGACAGGACGCGGAAGCGGGGCAGGCTAAGCTAACTGCTAGCCCATGCAGACCGGCAGTTCCGACAGTCATCCTGGCGTTCGTTCTCTTGGACAGTGAATTTATATATATATATATATATATATATACACTCACTGGCCACTTTATTAGGTACACCTTGCTAGTACCGGGTTGGACCCCCTTTTGCCTTCAGAGCTGCCTTAATCCTTCGTGGCATAGATTCAACAAGGTACTGGAAACATTCCTCAGAGACTTTGGTCCATACTGACATGATAGCATCACGCAGTTGCTGCAGATTTGTCGGCTGCACATCCATGATGCGGATCTCCCTGTACACCACATCCCAAAGGTGCTCTATTGGATTGAGATCTGGTGACTGTGGAGGCCATTTGAGTACAGTGAACTCATTGTCATGTTCAAGAAACCAGTCTGAGATGATTCGAGCTTTATGACATGGCGCGTTATCCTGCTGGAAGTAGCCATCAGAAGATGGGAACACTGTGGTCATAAAGGGATGGACATGGTCAGCAACAATACTCAGGTAGGCTGTGGCGTTGACACGATGCTCAGTTGGTACTAAGGGGCCCAAAGTGTGCCAAGAAAATATCCCCCACACCATTACACCACCACCACCAGCCTGAACAGTTGATACAAGGCAGGATGGATCCATGCTTTCATGTTGTTGATGCCAAATTCTGACCCTACCATCCGAATGTCGCAGCAGAAATCGAGACTCATCAGACCAGGCAACGTTTTTCCAATCTTCTATTGTCCAATTTTGGTGAGCCTGTGCGAATTGTAGCCTCAGTTTCCTGTTCTTAGCTGACAGGAGTGGCACCCGGTGTGATCTTCTGCTGCTGTAGCCCATCTGCCTCAAGGTTCGACGTGTTGTGCGTTCAGAGATGCTCTTCTGCATACCTCGGTTGTAATGAGTGGTTATTTGAGTTACTGTTGCCTTTCTATCAGCTCAAACCAGTCTGGCCATTCTCCTCTGACCTCTGGCATCAACAAGGCATTTTCGCCCACAGAACTGCCGCTCACCGGATATTTTCTCTTTTTCGGACCATTCTCTGTAAACCCTAGAGATGGTTGTGCGTGAAAATCCCAGTAGATCAGCAGTTTCTGAAATACTCAGACCGGCCTGTCTGGCACCCACAACCATGCCACGTTCAAAGTCACTTAAATCACCTTTCTTCCCCATTCTGATGCTCGGTTTGAACTGCAGCAGATCGTCTTGACCATGTCTACATGCCTAAATGCATTGAGTTGCTGCCATGTGATTGGCTGATTAGAAATTTGCGTTAACGAGCAGTTGGACAGGTGTGCCTAATAGAGTGGCCGGTGAGTGTGTGTGTGTGTATATATATATATATATATATATATATATATACACACACACACACTCACCGTATATATATATATATATATATATATATATATATATATATATGTTGGATATAAGGTTTCTGTCGGGGGTTTTTTGTGGTTTGGATGTGTTTTTGTCTTTGTGCTGCACTGCTGTGGGCTGGGGGGAAACGATATTTCGTTTCATTTCACGTGCGCAGGTGCATGGAAGGAAATGACAAAAGAAATATTCCTGATTCCTGATCATCATCATCATCATCATCATCATTTATAACGGCACTGATGTCTTTGCATTGTCAGCGTGGACCCGAGGGGGTCTCTGTAGCCCAACACACGGACGGTGTAGATTAAAACCGAGCTACCTCTGCGTTTAGGGCTTTGCGTTTTGCTGTAAATGAGGGAGCTTTATTTTTTGTGGCCTGGGCCCCGGTGGTTTAATATACTCTGAGAGCTTCCAGACAGCGAGTGGTGGTGCAGCAGCTGGCTCTCGACCCTCCAGGACCTCCACTTAGCCCCCTGACCACCTCTTTTCCACTGGGCAGGCTGTGGCGATGACAAGCCTGTCAGAAGCTTCTCCTAATGTCCTAATTACCCCTCACACACACGTGTGCACGTGCACTCACAGTCAGTGGTGGAAAGACCTGCTACGATTCGCTCACAGGCAGACGGGCAAAGGAAACATACCCACACCCTCACGTGTGTGGTGCACAACACTGCTGATTCACATGAGCTGCCCCCCGACAGGGCAACTGTACAGTAACGGCATCACAGTTATATATCAGCTATAGGGGGGGGCTTTGATTTAAAAGGCTCGACATGCGGCACCGTGGTCCGGGCACAGCGGCGTGTCGGACCAGAGCTTCGGTTTGGTAGCTCTGCTGCGGTCACAAGGCTGCTGATGTGACCCGCTTCACAGCTCACCCCATCTGACTGCTATCGGGTCTATTGAATAGGAGTTATCGTCACACATCTGTCCCAAATATATGGGCTGGTAGGGGACTGCTAAACCCGCTGGTACGCTCAGCAGACCGTTGTCACCCGTTTACTTCAGTCAGCCAGCGACGGTGGAGCCCGGTAGGCGGAGAAGGCCTGTAAACACCAATATCAACAAGGTTATATTTGTCACCATTTGTTTAAATTGGGATTAACAGGGGGAGAGAGAGCGATAGAGAGAGAGAGAGAGAGAGAGAGAGAGAGAGAGAGAGAGAGAGAGAGAGAGAGAGAGAGAGAGAGAGAGAGAGAGAGACAAAGAGAAAGTGCCTGTGCACATACGACCCAGTATATTCTGTGCATGCCAACGGAGTGATGACCACTCCTGTTCAATAGACTGATAACAGTCAAATCGGCTGTCACGGCTGTGGCTGGGATGAAAAGAACCTGCATGTTGTCTTTTCAGACAGACAACCTGCCTAAGTCTGATGCCCTGCACTGCCCCGGCTTAAGCTGACTCACACAGATACAGACATACGTATAGTGTGACTATAGATCCCTCCAGCCATTATCTGAACCGCTTATCCTGCTCTCAGGGTCGCGGGGATGCTGGAGCCTATCCCAGCAGTCACTGGGCGGAGAGACATCTTGGACAGGCCGCTAGGCCATCACATCCCCCCCCCCCCCCCCATTCATACCTAGGGACAATTTAGTACGGCCAATTCACCTGACCTACATGTCTTTGGACTGTGGGAGGAGACCAGAGCCCCCGGAGGAAACCCACGCAAAGACGGGGAGAACATGCCGACTCCACACAGAGGACGACCCGGGACGACCCACCAAGGTTGGACTACCCCGGGGCTCAAATGAAATATGGATATATAGAGTGAATATAGATATAGAATGGTATATAAATGTAGTGTTGGAGCCAAATCTATGATTTTGATAATTTGATGTATTATGTTAAAAAAAACAAAAAAACGAACTATGGGGACTCACAGACTCACTGGGTTGTGGTTCCTTGCTGTTGTGAAGTGTAGGGTGGACCCCGTGTGACAGCCCCTTTGACAACTAGCTGATGGAGGCTGACTCTCCCTTTGACCATCAGCCAGCTGATGGAGGTGGTAGCTAACTGTAGGTGGCGTCAGCTGGCATTTAAGGGCAGATCTGGCAGTAGAGGGGCGCTCTTTTGGTTTTGTAGCCACACGGTTTTTTGACCGCTGAAACATAGTAAACTTCACATCATCTGGTAAGAGCAACTCATTTGTTTGTGGAAAGGAAGAAAAACATGGCACAGGGGTGTCTGAATGAGAACGGAGAATAAATATGACAGAAGAAAGAAATCGTGGACTCCGAGTGGTGTTCAAGCGCGTCGACCAAGGCGCAAACCAAAAGCGCCAGAAGGGAGCAGACACCTTGATTGAAAGTTGCACTTTTATGTGGTATATCTCGATTATGTTTGCATAATATCTCATAAATATATAATACATCCATCCATCCATCCATTATCCAAACCACTTGTCCCAATTGGGGTCATGGGGATGCTGGAGCCTATCCCAGCAGTCACTGGGCAGCAGGCGGGGGGACACCCTGGACAGGCCGCCAGTCTATCACAGAAGGTGAAAAATATGTTATATATATATATATATATATATATATATATATATATATATATATATATATATATATAAAAGATGGATGTAGGAAAAAGTACAAGCTTGTTTCATGCGTCACACACTGAACACGTTTATCAGCACCACTGATGGTTTCCGGGGGGAAAAACGCTATATATATATATATATATATATATATATATATATATATATATATATATATATATATATATATATATTATATATATTATATATATATATATATATTGGGCGGTATGTTGGTGCAGTGGTTAGTGCTGTTGCCTCACAGCAAGAAGGTCCTGGGTTCGAACCCCGGGGTTGTCCAACCTTGGGGGGGTCATCCCAGGTGTGGAGTTTATGTTCTCCCTGTGTCTGCGGTGGGCTTTCTCCGGCTGCTCTGGTTTCCCCCACCATCAAAAAAGACATGCAGGTTAGGGTTAATACTCCTGTCTGTGCCCCTGAACGAGGCAATAGGAAGACAAACTGGAGTTGGTCCCCGGGTGCTGCACGCTGGCTGCCCACTGCTCCTAGCTACACAGCTGGGATGGGTTAAATGCAGAGCATTATTTCCCAGTGGGGCTCAATAAAGTATCTCAAAATCAAAAATATATATTTATCCATCCATCCATTATCCCAGCGGTCATTGTGCGGCAGGCGCGGAGACACGCTGGACAGGCTGCCAGTCCATCACAGCGCCGACCCACACACATTCACACCTAGGGACGATTTAGTACGGCCGATTCACCTGACCTGCATGTCTTTGGACTGTGGGAGGAAACCTGAGCCCCCGGAGGAAACCCACGCAGACACGGGGAGAACATGCAAACTCCACACAGAGGACGACCCGGGACGCCCCCCAAGGTTGGACTACCCCGGGGCTCGAACTCAGGACCTTCTTGCTGTGAGGCGACCGCGCTAACCACTGCACCACCATATATAAACTGCATTATGAGAAACACTCAAGGGTAGGAAAAGTGCTCAACAAATAAGGAGCAAAATAATCCAAATCACCTAATCTGAATCTTAGGCGAACTGGATTCTCTAAATTGCCCACAGGTTATCAAGTTGCACACCTGGACAGTTACGCCGCAGCAGCAGGAAGAGAAAATCTTTGAACACTCCAGCGAATATGACAGGTTTGCAATCTGCAGGCCTTTGAGGTCATTGCGTCTGAAAGAATCAGATTCATCAGGTTTGATGGGCGGTAATTAGACCGGATCTATCCTCCTGACTGAGGCCGCTGCATTGACTGGAAACAGGCTCTCTTCATTGTAGCAGATTGATTGTGCTATTATGTCAGATTCTCTACGTATAATGTATCCATCCTTTTGTTATTCTGCTCTCTTTTTGCATTGTGACTCATTTATTTGTGTTGCTGGGCGAAGTGTAGTGCAGCAGCTTTGTGCTGTCATGTTTTCAAATGTGCGTGGTAGTGTGGGACCTGGCAGCCAGTCAAAGACTTCTTAGGTCTCTCTCTCTCTTTTTTTTTTTATACATTTGAGATAACTGAGAGAAGCAAACGCTACCTGAGCCGTACAGGGTTGTCATTAAAGCCATTTTCTTTCTCTTCGCCGCTTTGTTGTCAGCTGGGAAGACATCCTGCTATTGCGTTTCAGGGCGATGAGAGCAGCTCTCTCGCAACGGAGAGATTATACGCCGTGTATTGTCAGTTTTAACAGATGCCAGTGATGCTGCAATTTCTCAATACTGGCCTTTTATTCCTCGGCACCGGAGTGCATCTATTGTCTCGCCTCTGCTTTTGTAGTCACACAAACGCACCTCGAGCATTACCGGCGCCACAGACAACAATTAGCAACAGCCGGCACGGCGCTAAATCCAATGCCTTTTTTTTTTTTTTTTTTTGGTACGCCACCATTTTGCAGGGATTATCTCTTTAATCTCCATAAGTGAAAGGGGTTTTCAGTAACGCCCGTTCTCCCGGGTCCCGTAAACAGCATAACATTCACAATTAAGTCATAAATCAGCCATTTACATACCACATTCCATCAATACTCATTAATTAGCCACTTCTGTGGGGATATATACGCCAAATCCTCTTTTTCTACAGTTTATCGAGCAGGAGCATGTTTTGCATCTCCCACAAGCATACCTGATTAATATGTTTCAGTCTGCTCCGGGTTTGGGGGTGGGGGTGGGGTGGGGTGGGGGGATTAGTGGAAGTATTCCCAGCGGTGTTCCCAGAGGTGAGTGTGTTCACCGATATCTCGCTGACAGGTAGGCCCGGATTAAGACGTAGCCGCAAATCAAATCAGCAGAGCAACTTGTTTAAAGGAAAACGCAACTAATTGCTGCTGCGATTGAGTCATTCCGCCAAGCTTTAATTAACGAGGTGTGCTCGGAGAAGTCAACAGTTCCCCTGGATCCGGAGCAGCACGCGGCGGAGTGCTGCCTGTCACGCGTTCAAGTTAGACGCCTTTCTGGAGATTATTTGAATTACACACGTATCTTATCTGGCATCACCGGATTCTCAAAGGTGGCAGGTTCTGTTTTTGTTTGGGGGGGGGGGGGGTTCACTTTTCTTTTTGTAAGAAGCGTAAACCGTCTTGATTGGCTGGCTGGCTGTTCTGAAATTGGTGACCGCAGATGCCAATCTGTGTTCCTTGAGTCCACTTGGCGAGCACCGGCTTCTACCATCAGACTTTCCTGAAGAAAAGCAGTCGAAGCCCTCCTCTGATTCTTTTAATTGAATGATAGCAGAGTGGACTACACCCGCCCCCGTCCCCTCCACTCACCCCCCCCCACACACACACACGCATGCATACGTGCACTCACACACCCACGCTTATGCAGACCCAGCCAGCTTCACATGCTCACACACACACACATACATCAAGGCACGTGCACACAAAAGGGAGCCAGCGGCAACCTCTGAGCGGCAGTTTTCCAGCATCCAACTCTTGATAAGTCCTCCTATGCGGCGCCATTTCACACTTGGCTGACATGCAACAAGCCGCAGATCACGAGCATAAATAAGCCAGGAAATGTTTAACCTGAAAGGAGCGCGGCGTTAATTCAAAGACATCGCCCCGGTTCTGAGGAAAGACGTCGCCTCATTAGTGTTACCCCACTGCTTTTACACAGCGGCGGGGGGAGACGGTTGGGTAGGGGTGGGGCGGGGGCGAGTGAGTGGGTGGGGTGGGGTGGGGGGGTGAAGGCAGTGCATCGTTCTTCCCACACAGGCGTCAGCCCTCTCGGGATCTCAGCCTGCCTCGGTGACTAACAAGTAGCGTGGATTAGTGTGGATTTCGTCCCGGTTACAATGGCTGCAACGCCAGATGCTTATGTCTGAATCCGGAGTCGCTCAGAACCTCGCGTTTTGTTTTTTTAACACAATATGTAATGCAGTTCAAGAAGTTTTGAAAAGAGCACTTATCTGAAAGGAAATGTGGCATCGTTAGGAAGGTGTTGCACTTTTCGTCTTGAGGTAAAAGGGAGAGGCGGCTTGGAGAGGAGGGCCGACGTGATTTCGGCGGGGCGGTTGGCCTGCCGGGTCTCATCCGGCATGATTGACAGATTGGTGCGACGGCAGCGCTTGCACGAGTGCCATCACGCGCATATCCTCCTGGAATCTGTCTATCAGTCCTGTCTAAGCAGAGCGACAGCTATGACATCTAATCACAGGCAGGCTGGCATCTCATAACTCCTACCTAATGTGCAGCAGGTAGAGAGGAGCGCATGGGGCGGAAATACGACATACATACAAACACAGAGCTATTTATAGCCCTCGCACCGAGGCCACTGGCAGGAAGTAGATCACACCGGGGGGCGGGGCGGGGGGGGGGCTTATCGTTGAGTGAAATAGTGCTGAAGGCTCTGCACATTGTTGAGTTGTTTTGGTTGACACGCCTCTTCAGTGTCGCGTGGAGGTCGGGGACAGTACCTGTGGAGTGGCAGACTGGGGTGGTGGTTCCCATATTTTAAAAGGGGGACCGGAGGGTGTCCTCCAATTATCGGGGCATCACACTGCTCGGCCTCCCTAGGAAAGTCTACTCTAGGAAGCTTGAAAGCAGGCTGTGACCGACTGTCGAACCTCAGATCCAGGAGGAACAATACAGATTCCGTCCTGGCCGTGCAACAACGGACCAACTCTTTACCCTTGTGGAAGTGCTGAGGGGGGCATGGGAGTTTGACCAGCCAGTCTACATGTGTTTTGTGGGCTTGGAAAAGGCTTATGGCTGTGTACCCCGGGGCACTGTGTGTGTGTGTGTGTGTGTGTGTGTGTGTGTGTGTGTGTGGTGGTGGTGGTGGGGTACTGTGGGAGTATGGGGTACCGCGGCAGTTGCTACAAGCCATCCGGTCCTTGTTTAACCAAAGTGAGAGCTGTGTCCGCATTCTCGGCACAAAGTCAAACAGGTTTTCGGTGGGTGTCGGACTCCGCCAAGGTTGTCCCTTGTCTCCGATTCTGTTTGTGATATTCATGGACAGGATCTCAAGGCGCAGCCAGTGTGAGGAGTGTGTCCGTTTTGGCAACCTCAGAATTAAATCTCTGCTCTTCACAGATGATGTGGTTTTGTTGGCTTCATCACGCGACCTCCAGCATGCACTGGGGCGGTCTGCAGCTGAGTGTGAAATGGCCGGGATGAGAGTCAGAACCTCCAAGTCTGAGGCCATGGTTCTCTACTGGAAAATGGTGGATTGCTCCCTCGGGGTTGGGGATGCGTTGTTACCTCAAGTGAAGGAGTTCAAGTATCTCGGGGTCTTGTTCACGAGTGAGGGTAGGATGGAGCAGGAGATTGACAGGCGGATTGGTGCAGCATCAGCAGTAATGCAGACGTCGTACCGGACCGTTGTGGTGAAGAAGGAGCTGAGCCGGAAGGCAAAGCTCTCAATTTACCAGTCAGTCTTCGTTCCAACCCTCACCTATGGTCATGAGCTTTGGGTAGTGACCGAAAGGGTGAGATCGCAGATACAAGCGGCTGAAATGAGTTTCCTCTGTAGGGTGTCTGGGCTCAGCCTTAGAGATAGGGTGAGGAGCTCGGACATCCGGAGGGAGCTCGGAGTAGAGCCGCTGCTCCGTCGCATCGAAAGAAGCCAGTTGAGGTGGTTCGAGTATCTGATTAGGATGCCTCCTGGGCGCCTTCCTTTGGAGGTTTTCCAGGCACGGCCAACTGGGATGCCTTAGGATCCCCCAGAAGCTGGAGGGCATTGCTGGGGAGAGGGACGTCTGGAGTGCCTTACTTAGCTTGCTGCCACCGTGACCCGACCGCACAGAAGCGGCTGAAAATGAATGAATGAATGCATGAATGAGATAGTAAAAGCGTCTTTCGTTTTTGTTCAAAAACTGTTTTTTGACAGTTTGAGCTTCTTTCTTCTTTTTTTTAAAGTTGAGAGGAGAGAAATGGGAAATGTAGCCCAGAGAGAGACTGACTTGACACCCAGCGAAAGTCAAATTCGAGGCGCGAGTTGACATGGCTGTCCCGATGACGCCAAGGACACAAGGTCAGAGACCGTTTAAAACAGCGGAGACAATGGACGCTTGTCAGTTTAGTATAGGACAGTTTGAAATGTTCAGATGGCAGCACTGACAACATACAGCCATACAAAGTCATGCTGGCAGCAAAACTGGCCAGTTGAAGTGACTTTGTCTGAATATCACAGAAAAAACCCTCGGATCACGTTCCCACTGAAGCAGCTGCAGTATGGTTATTTGCGACAGGTCACATAAATTTCGGCGATCCTCGAGGCAGTGGGTATCGCATGTGTACTGCAAGCATCGGTAACGTGGAGAAAAAGGCCGTTTTGTGCGAAAACAGCACGTTGTGGAACAAACTTTAGCAGTATGTCACAGAACATAAGATGTTAGGCGTATCCAAGATGGCACCCAAGTGAAATGGCTTCTCTAAAGAGGTTTCGACACAGTGTCGTCGATGCAAAGCACAACTGTTGTGTGACTTTGCTGTGATCAGAGTGATACAGGACCACTGTCTTAAGTTTGTAATTGAAAAGAAGGCCTGGTATTGACCTCACATTCTCAGTTAGGAAGCTAACGTTACATTCACATCATATCCTGACTGGATGCTGTAAATGTACATTGTAGAATAGATGCTTTTGAACCAGTTCAACGGAGCTAAAGTGAGCTTGTCAGAATCATGCTTTTTAAGCTAACAGACAACCCAGAAAAGCAAGCCGATGCATCAGAAACACTTGTCAAAAGATTAATTTGCTTGAGCCTGAGAGTGCAGAAAAATTACATTTTGCCAATTTTCTTACAAATAAGTATTTTTTTAGATGCACTTAATCACAAACACGGCACTGTGGTGCAGCGGTCAGCGCGGTTGCCTCACAGCAAGAAGGTCCTGGGTTCGAGCCCCGGGGTAGTCCAACCTTGAGGTCGTCCTCTGTGTGGAGTTTGCATGTTCCCCCTGTGTCTGCGTGGGTTTCCTCCAGGGGCTCCGGTTTCCTCCCACAGTCCAAAGACATGTAGGTCAGGTGAATCGGCCATACTAAATTGTCCCTAGGTATGAATGTGTGTGTGTGTGTGTCAGCCCTGTGATGGCCTGGCGGCCTGTCCAGGGTGTCTCCCCTCCTACCGCCCAGTGACTGCTGGGATAGGCTCCAGCATCCCCGCGACCCTGACAGCAGGATAAGCAGTACGGATAATGGATGGATGGATAATCACAAACATTTTGAGGGGTTCACCCTCCCCCTTTTTTTTAGCACCTTTTAGGTGCTTCACATCTTAACAGTCGTTCTCGACAGAACCAAAAGTTGACAGGCCCCCGTCGTAACGTCATAACACTGGATTATTTTGTTTGTGAAATCTGCAGCTTTCCAAAATTATACCCAGTTAAAGCAGATGCGGTATATATTGACATACAAGCTGATAATGAGCAATTTACACAGTGTTGCTGCAAGCCTATAATTACCTGATAATTAAAGCAGCTCAAAAGCCTCATTATAGGATGTCCTCGGGGCTCATTGGGCTGGGACACACTCCCTGTGCTCATAAGTTTGAGTCCAGACTGTCAACCTCAATCGCATGTGGTTTCCTCCTTCTGAAATCCCATCTGTCTCTGTGTGCTGTTGACTGTGAATCGAGGGCCGAAATCCCTCCCAGAAATGTAGGGAATAGTCTCACTTCACGTGATGGGATTGTAATGACGGCAACGCTTCGATTTATTCTGGAAGGCATGCACCGTAAAAGACAAATAAATACACCGGGTTTGTGGATGATGTTCACAAGGTGCTCTCCATCATATGGGTTTTGTCACCGGTTCTTAACAAGCACACGTGCCGCATCTCACACCCTTATTATGCCTGGCGGTGACAACTATATATGACACTTTAACATACACCGCAGCAGACATTGCCCAAAGCCACACAAGAGTACCGACACTTAAGACCGTGTGACATACTGGAATATTCATAGATGATGTGTGACTATCCGTGTGTGTGTGTGTGTGTGTGTGTGTGTGTCAGGGAGGGTGGGTACGTTACGGATGGCAGGCAGTGAGTGATAGAAGCGCTCCCCCGGGTGCGGGCCTCTGGGCACTCCAGTAGGGGCCTTGGGAACATGCCAGTCTCCTCGTGCCCCCATGTGAGATGCCAGTTTGGGCGGGCACCGTTCCGAATGGGCGCCCTCTCCTCCAGCACACATCGGCGGTCCCGGGGGAGTGTCTCTAAGACTGTGGCTGCGCCAGCGGAGGGTTTGGCTGGAATCTCAAACAGAGAGAGAGGGAGGGAGAGAGAGAGAGAGACGGACAGAGGGAGGGAGAGAGAGACAGAAAGAGGGAGAGACAAACGGAGCAGGAGAGACACACAAGAGGGGGGGGGAGTGAGAGAGACGGACAGAGGGAGGGAGAGAGAGACAGAAAGAGGGAGAGACAAACGGAGCAGGAGAGACACACAAGGGGGGGGGGTGAGAGAGACGGACAGAGAGAGGGAGACAGACAGACAGAAAGAGGGTGAGAGAGAGAGAGAGAAGGGGAGAGACAGACAGACAGACAGACAGAGAGGGAGAGAGACAGTGAGAGAGACAGAGAGGGAGTGAGAGACAGAGAGAGAGGGAGACAGACAGACAGAAAGAGGGTGAGAGAGACGGACAGAGAGAGGGAGAGACAGACAGACAGAAAGAGGGTGAGAGAGACAGAGAAGGGGAGAGACAGACAGACAGACAGACAGACAGACAGAGAGGGAGAGAGACAGTGAGAGAGACAGAGGGAGTGAGAGAGAGGGAGACAGACAGACAGAAAGAGGGTGAGAGAGACAGGGGGGGAGAGAGAGACAGACAGACAGACAGAGAGGGAGAGAGACAGTGAGAGAGACAGAGAGAGACAGACAGACAGAAAGAGGGTGAGAGAGACGGACAGAGAGAGGGAGAAACAGACAGACAGAAAGAGGGGGAGAGAGAGAGAGAGACAGAGTGAGAGAGACAGAGAGAGAGAGAGACAGAGAGAGACAGAAGGAGCGCGAGACGGAGAGGGGGCGAGGGAGAGGAGGGAGAGAGAGAGACAGAGAGAAACGGAGAGGTGGAGAGGGAGACGGCTTATTTTTTTTTAAAAAAAGAAAAGGAAAAGAACAAACATTCCCCCTCCCACGTGTTTCTCTGTGATCGTTGACACCGAAAAAACCCAAACAAAAACAAAACAGAACTCGGGTGTTTGCCGGGTGACGGAAAATGAAAAAGTGGGGCGAGACTACCCTAACCCTGTGGGGGGGGAGGGGGGGGGGGGTCACGCCTTCACAGATAACACGCTGGTTTGGTCTGTGAGGTCTTGCTCGCGTTAGGGCGCGCCTGTTCTCCCGGGCGGGGGTTCACGCGCGAGTCGCCTCGGTAATTGCGCGAACGGGCCGAATTAAATTCCACGCCGCTCCGCGCGCGGGCGTCTCGTTAAGGCAGGGGCATTGAACGTGTGACACTGATGAAACATGGCTGCTTGTATCTCCCCCTGCTTACCTTCTGCCTTGTTTTCTTCTTCTCTCCTCCGCCTTGCCTCCGCGCCGCTACAGGAGCCGCTGAATCCATGACAGGTACCGCCCCCTTTTTCTTCCTCTGCTGTTTTATGTAACAATGTCTGCTTCTGCCGCTTCCTGTCAGCCAGCCGCTCGCCTCATCCCTGCTCTCTGGTTTTGGGGTTTTCATTCTAACGTGGACGGAGCCCACTTTAATGTCCCGGGCCATGAAGTCCTGGCGAACTGTAGGTGTCTCTTAATCTCTAACAAGCGTGTTTTTATGAGACGCTTGGCAGTCACCGCCAGAAAACAACTGCCAATTATATCACGTAGGGATTACGTTGTTTGTCAGGAACGTTAATTCTTTCTAAAAATGGCCCAGCCCTCGTTATATTACGGGAGAGGGAAAGAGGAGAGTGTGTTCTTCTGGTGGGGTGGGGTGGGGGGGGGCATCTCTTTTTAATTTCTTCTTTTTTTTTGCAGTTGTACTATGGCATCGTTAGACAAACGTGGAGCTTGTAAGAAAGCTCATCCTCTGTCAAATCAGAGGGCCAGACATTTCTGAAAGCCCCCCTACGCCGAGGGTCCGCGGCAAGAAATAAATAAAGAATAAAAAGGGCCCGGCACTGATTACGACTTATGACGGAGGCCCCGTTACTCGCCAACATCCTTGAAACGGCATTTGATCATGAGGATCAGGGTCTAATGACTGAGCTGGGGATGGAGACGTAGCAGCGGATCGGGAACATCAGAGGGGGGAGGGAGGGAGATAGGGGTGGGGGGTGGGGGGGGGCTTTCATTGTTAATGACCCGTCTGTCGGCCCGGTTGTTCCTCCAGACAGCGATGAAGTCAGGGGCTGGCTGTCCTGCTTTCCGCTGGCCCCCTTTCATGTCTTTTGATGTCAAAACAAGAGGAGGGAGGTTCAAAGGGGCGGAGGACACGATTCCGGAAGGTGCCCGTTTCCCCCCAAACTTCTCTCGGAAGGGAACCGGGTTCCGATAACGTCTCCCGGTTCGGTTGACCTTTGTCAAAAACAACTTAAGCAACGCGACCCCGTGCCGTTTTCCCCATTTCCAGAGTGGCTGATGGAGCATCACGTCCAACACATGATTTTATGTACCCCCCCCCCCCCCGGATGGCTGAGGGAGGGCGTGCGGCCTTTCTTTTTTTCCCCCCCGGATGGTCCACATCTCCCCTCAGACTGCCTCGTTCAGCGTGTTGTGATGTGGGAACAGGAGGGCAGCCATGTGTAGAGATACTGGCACTTCACTCTCCCAGACAGCTGCTAGAATGAGTGTGAATTTATCAGCCAGTCATCTGTGCCATGCCTCGGCCCACACCTCTTCTTCCCCTTCTCCCCTCCCCCCCCGCCCGCCCGCCCACCTCCAAGAATTAATGACTGCCTCTCCTCATTTGCACCCAATCATGACCAGGATGCCGAGGCAATTGAGAATGTTTACTCCGACTGCGAAAACCCTCCATGTTCCACAAAGTGGCCTGTTTTCACTTTGATGGGATTGCTAATCACGGCGACGTTATTTATGTGTGTTTTGAATTGGAGATGAGCCTAGGCTGGGATATTGGAGGGGGACCAAAAACCTTCCTTAGGGCTGCTAAAACCTTATGGAGAATTTATCTATCGCACCCCCCCCCCCACACACCCCACCCCGTCCCTTCCTCTCGGTCCAGCAAGATTGGAAGCAGAATAACCTTGCTTTGAGGCAGCTCCATGTTGCCCGCTTTCGCTGCCAAATATCTTACTTTTACTGTGCTGAAATAAAACAGACATCAAAACCCTCCACGGCGCCTCGCGCCGCCTCCTCTGTAGTATTTAGCGCAAGTCTGTCGGAGCCGGTTGGGCTTCCGACAGACTCGATTTCATTCGACACTTACGCACAACAACTCGGCACGCACTATATGAACGTCATTTTGATTGGATGCTCACGACTCTCAGCTAAGCCTTCCTCTTACTCCCCCCCCCTCCCCTCCCCTCCCCTCCCGTCCAGATTATAAAGCTGTAATGTCAATGTCTGCGCACATTCACCTGTAGCAGACGCGCGAGTATGAACCCCTAACGGCCTGTAGTGTGTACTTTTCACTCATGATCTCGGCCTGTTTTCACTGATTACCCTCATTGTGTCATGAACCAGCTTGTGCCCCCGGCCGCGGCGTGCAATGAAATGGGGCAGTTCATTACATCGGACAGGTCTGAGGAGCCTTCCTCCACCGGAGGTTAATTTCTCATTGCCTGCCGCATTCACGCGGCTTATCCTGCACCGTGTTAGTTTGGCCGTCTGTTTCCATTATCGCCCCCCCCCTCCCCCCCCCCCCCGAAAATGCAGGTGTGTGTTTTCTTCTTCTCCTCCCTGTAAATGTCAGAATGCAACGACAGCTCAGGCATGCAAATGTGCTTCTGATGTTCCCTGGGAGCCGCGGCTCAGAGCCTTGTTCCCTTTGCCCGTGCAAATCTGAGGCGTTTAAAAAAAGCGTTCCCGATTCCTCGCCGCGCTCCTTCGGCTCCTGCCAGATAAATATAGCGCAAGGTGACTCTTGATTCTGCTCCCCCACACCCCCCCCACACCCCCTTCACCTGGAAGATAGGAAACAAAGCCAGCCTTTCTTTTCCAGGAGCGAAGGGGCTGCGCGGCGCCGGTTATAACGACGAGGCCGGGACGCCGGAGTGCAGAGAGTGAGGCTCGGTGTCTCGCAGCAGCGCGATTCCTCGAGATACCGAGCAGAACCACTGAGCACATACTGGTCACATGGAACCGCAGATGGAGGACTCTGATAAAGCTTATCCATAAACAGCATCCAGGCCCGACTCATCTCTCTTCCCACCCCCCTCTCTCTGTCTCCCTCTGTCTGTGTCTTCATCACCTACCCCCCTTCTCTCTTTCATCCTCTCTCTCTCTCTGTTTAACACTCCCCTCTTCCTCACACCACCACCACCACCACCACCACCACCACCCCTATCTACTACCTACCACTCTATCTCTATCGCTCTCTCTTATTCTTTTTCTTTGTCTAATCTTCCTACCCCCCTCTTCTCTCTCCCAACCTCTGTGGGCAGCGGAGCTTGCAGCCCATCTGGCACTGACTCACAGGGCCCACTCTGAGCCGGGGGAGATCAATAGTGACAAACATTGCACATGGCTCTTATATTAGAGGGATTAGACATGGCTGCAAACAGACAATCGACTTTGCTGACAAACTGTCCCCGTTTCATAAAATGTAAATATCCCACAAACTCCAGTCTGGCGGCAGTGTGCTTTGACTCATTTGAGTTTTTGATTTCTGATCGGGTTTTTTTGTTGTTTTGTTTTGTTTTTTTGCTGTCTGTGTTCGTCAGATGTCGAAGGTCAGAACCTGGGGACCGACAACGTGTCGGTGGTGGAGGGCGAGACGGCCACCATCAGCTGCAGGGTGAAGAACAACGACGGCTCGGTCATCCAGCTGCTCAACCCCAACAGACAGACCATCTACTTCAGAGACGTCAGACGTAAGTGCTGTCAAGGGCGGGCCGCCGCCGCCGCCACACTGCCCCCTCTTGGCGTGTCGTCTCACCCTCGCGTCTCACGTTTCAGGGTCTCTCTCTCTCCCTCTCTCCCCCCCAACCCTGCCGGCTTTGACATTGCTGCTGTGAAGGTATCGGGTGTAGCGAACACTTTGGGAGATGACTTTGCTTTAGATCGTAGTATGTATATAAATAGCCTGCGCCGTGTCCTTGAATTTTCGTACCTTTTTTTTTTTTTTTGAAACGCAAGTCATTAACCTCCGATCGGGCGGAGATTAAATATTAGATAATACGCAGGGCGGCCATAATGGGAAGACTTTTGTGTCCTTATCACCGATTCGACTTTACGATAATCTCCCAGATTAGGAAATTGGACATCGATTATGCACGAGCATACCGGCCTCTTCCGTTTTCAGCCCAAGTTTGCCCCCCCCCCCTTTTTTTTGTTGCTTGTTGGCACCCTGGGATGTGAGCCAGGATCCAAGGTGAATAAGGAGCACCCTTTGTTTCATCCTAGATTACATCCCAGCTGTGGTCTCACAAGTCGGGGTAGCCAGACGCGTGTCCCGTTCTCCGCTCGGCCAACGGCGTGCCCGCCTGCGTGTCTTCCTCGTGTTTTGCCGTAATCTAATATCTCGGGCGCACACCCTGCCGAGACGGCTGAACTATCACTGCTCCGTCCTTCAGAGTACCCACAACCACCTGAAACCGGTGGGATGCTTTATTGACCCCCGTAGGGAAATCTTCTTTTTGCCTTAACCCCCCCCCCCCCCCCGCAGGGAGGTCAGACGGTAGGTCGGCTGCAGAACATCTCCCCCGGAGCTGGTTGAGATTCAGCGTCTGGTTTGAGGGCACTTGAGCACAGCGGACACCCGCCAACACGTAGGTTTCAACCCGGGTCCTCTTTGTCCTCGCTAGAGGACAGTTGTCCTGACTGTTAAGGCCGTACATACAAAACATCACGGGGCACAAGTGTTTCTCCTGGTATCCCGCGGAAGCTGCTACGAGGACTTTTCTTCGATAAATCCCCAGTCTTAACTTAAGTACCGACGCCTCCGTACGACCGACACGAGCAAAGCAACCCACCAAAGAGAGGATGGAACACCGCCACAAACGCTCGTCCCCGGCGTGGATCCCCCACGAAATCCCAAGAAATGATTTACGGCACGGCGGGATGTACAGTCACAACTAGAGACACGTCACCTCGCCTCGCCGTGTTGCTGGCCTACGCCTGTTTTTCTAGAACGCCATTAAACCTTTCCCTCCTCTCCTCAGAACAAACGCACAGCTGCCAGAGGGGCAACGGAGATTCTGGCGGCCAGAAGTCGTTTTTCCACAAAACACGAACGCTTTTGTCCACGGGGACACGCAATGTCATCAAAAAATCCCAAACTCCTCCCAACTGATTGAAGTATCGTCATATTAATGATAATGATAATGATTATTATTGTTATTACCGCTGCTAACTGATGTAGCCATTCTAGTTATAGTAGCAGCATTCGTAGTCATACTTATCGTTGCCCATATGAAGATGGACTGTAGTAAAACCATCAAAAATTACTGTAGTATTTCCTCCAGTTTTATCATCACATTGTTATGCAAACACTACAGCCGATACTACACAAATTACTTCAGTGTTTCCTGTAGTTTTTCCCCCCCAATGATATTGTAGTGTTTTCTGCAAACCCTACTGCCGCCTTTATTAAGACTGCTGTATTTCCTTACCTCTGTGTTACCTCAGCTCACATTATATACGTCACTGACCATCGGGTGGAGAATGAATGTTCACGTCAGTCTACGGTAGGCTCGAGTAATGGTAGAAAATATTTACTCCACCCAGCCAGCAGTCGCTATCGGCTCAATCCTATTTAGGTCAAACTGACCCTTTAGAAGACAGGAGGTGTGGGGCGTCCGGGTAGCGAAGCGGTCTATTCCGTTGCCTACCAATACGGGGATCGCCGGTTCGAACCCCCATGTTACTGCCGGCTTGGTCGGGCGTTTCTAAGGACACAATTGGCCATGTCTGCAGGTGGGCAGCTGGATGTGGGTGTGTGTCCTGGTCGCCGCACTAGCGCCTCCTCTGGTTGGTCGGGGCGCCTGTTCGGGGGGGAGGGGGAACTGGGGGAAATAGCGTGATCCACCTGGCGAAACTCCTCACTGTCAGGTGAAAAGAAGCGGCTGGCGACTCCACATGTATCGGAGGAGACATGTGGTAGTCTGCAGCCCTCCCTGGATCGGCAGAGGGGGTGGAGCAGTGACTGGGACGGCTTGGAAAGGTGGGGTAACTGGCCAGATACAATTGGGGAGAAAAGGGGGGGGGTCTCTCCCCCAAAAAAAGAAGACAGGCAGTATTACTCTGCAGCAGCTTGAGCCAACTTTCATTTATTCATTTGTTTGTTTGTTTGTTTGTTTGTTTTTGTTGAGTCATTCTACCTTCCCTCACGTGCGCCATCCTTTCACCAGCCCCCATCAACGCTACGCCATTGTCAATTACAAGGTGGATGGCTCTTGTTTATCTGTAAATAGAATTTGAATTTGTCTGGGATTCGTGACGGGCAGCGAAGGTCATATTGGCTTGATTGGACCGTTAGTGGAACAGTGCCGCCGTAATGGGTCTGTGTGAGCCCCGTGACAGGGCTATTTCTGGACTCTGTTCCTGGAGGACTGCTGTTTGTGGTGGGACCACCTCCCGCTAGCGGCATTGTTACCTGTCAACGGGGCCCCTCTGCACAGAGACAGGGCTTTGTGTACCGGGAGATAAACAGCGACGTGCAGACACACACCAGGAACTACAAGCACCGAGGCAGCTGCGAGCTAGCATGTACGATACAAGTTCACCAGGGCCCGGCACTGGAAGCATGTTATCTTTCATCACCTTGCAGCGGCGTTGCACCGGGAGGAAATTCGGATATGGTCTTATCGTTTTGTCATCTAAATGAACGACAATGAGGATGTTACCTAACCTTTCTCACAAAATGAGGTCTGAAGTATTTGAGGGAGTATTATTTGAAAATGAGTGTGGGGTTCATGTTTTACTTGGCATTCTTAAGCAGTTGAGTGTGCTGAACCGCAGTCGGATCCTTCAACCCCTGTGTTGTAGCATTTGTAAGCAGACACTGATGTCATGTAAAACTCATGTGACTATCGTGACAGTGATATTTTCTTATCATCCAGCTCCGGCCTTCACAGTATCAGGACCGGTCTGACTGGTTCGAGTTCCGTTAAGAAATGGACAAAGCTGATTCGTCAGGTTCCAGAAGTAAAAATGCCGTCCGTAGACAATTTCATCATTAGCCGTTTGGTATCGACCCTACAAGGTAGACATCACAATGAGCGGTGAGGTTATGAAATGATGGTACATGCTCCTGTAGAGGTCAAAAGTCAGTCTGATTTCAACAACGTTCAGAAGAAATGGTGTTTTCTTCCAGAATTCACGGTGAAGTACTATACTACCCACAATGCTCGAACACGTTCCCCAATCAGAGACATCGCTATTACCATGGAGAGTGTTTTGTCTGTCAGACATGATGCGTTTTTTTCCCCTTCTTTTTAGTGATGAGGGGAAAACGAATCACAAAACACTACAGTTTAAACAAGATCTCATTACCGGGCGAAGGTATGTGACGGCAGAATTTGGTTGAAGCCGGTTGAAAGTGAGGGGACAGGGATTCGGTCTCATTATTTGCAGTACGTGATGGGATGATTAGTTCTGTCCATCCATCCATTATCCAAACCGCTTATCCTGCTCTCAGGGTCGCGGGGATGCTGGAGCCTATCCCAGGAGTTATTGGGCGGCAGGCGGGGAGACACCCTGGACAGGCCGCCAGTCCATCACAGGGCAGGCAGGCACACACACACACTTAGGGGCAATTTAATACGGCCGATTCACCTGACCTACATGTCTTTGGACTGTGGGAGGAAACCGGAGCCCCCGGAGGAAACCCACGCAGACACGGGGAGAACATGCAAACTCCACACACAGAGTACGACCCGGGACGACCCCCAAGGTTGGACTACCCCGGGGCTTGAACCCAAGACCTTCTTGCTGTAAGGCGACCTCGCTAACCACCGGCCACCGTGCCGCCCCATTCCCTCTTAAAAGATGTTAAGTGCACCGTGTTGCATGTTTTGTCATTTTTTGTTTTGTTTTTTTGATTCTTTTTTTACTTTCTTCCCCCCTCGGAATCAATTTTAACAAGGCCGTGATTCGTGTTGTTGCTGGTTGAATTTGTTTAAGGCTTAAAACTCTTTATAAAGGGATTTTCTGAAATGTCTAGAAAATTGGTGGAACATTTACTTGCAGAGTCTAGACTCCTGGGAAAAAAAAAAGACAAAGGTACAACAATGTGTACTTAACATCTTTTAAAAGGGAATAAAACTAATTACCGTGTTAAGCATCGAATCCTTTCCCCCGCTCACTTTCAACCAGTTTCAACCAACTTTTTCAACTGTCTATATTTTCTTCACAATGCTTTCTTGTATATACTGTAGGCAGCTCAACGTTTGCTACCATCATGACAGTAGATGGTACTATTTGCATCTGTTTCTACTGCCTTGTAGATTTGCCTCTTTAGACAAAGGCTAGGAGAAGGTAACTCGTGAATTCAAACCCAAGAAGGCCAATGGCAAAAACATCAGATGTCATGCAGAGGAACCACTCTGTTGGTCAATAGATGGCATCACTCGACCAGTAAGCTCTCACTGCAGGGCAACCTCTTTATCTACTGAGCCCGTTGCACTATGGTGTACCGCTTAGGAATGGGTTCTGGGGTCCGGAGAGACTGTTCGGCTGGGGCACGACACCGACTGTCTTAACTACTGTGCAAGGTGTGATGTGAGGGGAGCGCGCTAATCATTGGTCTGTGACAAATGTGGACGATATTGTCGCTCTAATGTGGGCCTGATGGCCCACGGGCGTGCTTGCCGAGCTTGAACTGCATCACAGTCATCATTGTTTTCGATGGACTGCCGAAGAAGTAGTGTTTTGCCATTTTTCCTCTTTTGATCCCTAAAAAAAACCAGATCATGTCTGACAGAAAAAAAAAAACCCCATGGTGAAGCAGGTTGCTAGCTGAAGGAGACATTATTGTAGTTAACAATAATGTTAACTACAATAATGTCTCATGGCAACAGCAGCGTCTCTGATTGGTGGAACTCACTTAAGGACTGTGGATAGTGTAGTAACTCACCGGGGATTCGGGAATAAAACACGATTTCTTAAAAATGAAGCTGAAAATTAGACTGATGGCTTCGACAGGCGCATATGCCATCGTTACACAATCTCGTAGCTCACGGCACGTCTACCTCGAACAGTTACTTTATGTAAATACATACTCTTACTCTACATACTCAATACTCTTTAAACCAGATGTGCAATACAAATGTTTGTACAATACAAATGTATAACTGTAAATAAACATACAACTATGGTGTACTGTTTATAAATTGTTGCTGCTATTGTTGTGGTTGTAACATGGGTATATAATATAGTACGTAGTTGTGAGGTGGATGGTAGGTGAATATATACTTCTGATACATAAGATAATATAGTGGGAGTATATAGCATTGTATATGGGCATGATGGGTTGTGGAGTTGTGGTATTGGTATATAGTATAGTGTATTGGCCATACACTATACATATACATATAGGAGTTACATTATCTCTTTATAGATTTAGAGAAGCATACAACAGGGTGCTGAGAGAGGAGGTGTGGTATTGTATGAAGAAGCCGGGAGTTGCAGAGAAGTATGTAGGAGTGGTGCAGGATATGTATGAGGGAAGTGTGACAGTGGTGAGGTGTGCAGTTGGAATGACAGATGGGTTCAAGGTGGAGGTGGGATTACATCAAGGATCGGCTCTGAACCCTTTCTTGTTTGCAATGGTGATGGACAGGTTGACGGACAAAATCAGGCAGGAGTCTCCGCGGACTATGATGTTTGCAGATGACATTGTGATCTGTAGCAAGAGTAGGGAGCAGGTTGAGGAGAGCCTGGAGAGGTGGAGGTATGCACTGGAGAGAAGAGGAATGAAAGTCAGTAGGAGCTAGATGGAATACCTATGCATGAATGAGAGGAAGGACAGTGGAATGGTCAGGATGCAAGGAGTAGAGGTGACGAAGGCATATGAGTTTAAATACTTGGGGTCAAGTGTCCAAAGTAACGGGGAGTGCAGAAAAGAGGTGAAGAAGAGAGTGCGGGCAGGGTGGAGTGGGTGGAGAAGAGCGTCAGGAGTGATTTGCGACAGAATGGTACCAGCAAGAGTTAAAGGGAAGGTTTACAAGATGGCTGTGAGACCAGCTATGTTATATGGTTTGGAGACAGTGGTACTGATGAAAAGACAGGAGGTGGAGCTGGAGGTGGCAGAGTTGAAGATGCTAAGATTTCCAGTGGGAGTGATGAAGAAGGACAGGATTAGGAACGATTATATTAGATGGACTGCTCAGGTTGGACGGTTTGGAGACAAAGCAAGAGAGGCAAGATTGAGATGGTTTGGACATGTGTGGAGGAGAGATGCTGGGTATATTGAGAGAAGGATGCTGAATATGGAGCTGCCAGGGAAGAGGAAAAGAGGAAGGCCAAAGAGGAGGTTTGTGGATGTGGTGAGGGAGGACATGCTGGTGTGACAGAGGAAGATGCAGAAGGCAGGGAGAAATTGAAACGGATGATCCGCTGTGGCGACCCCTAACGGGAGCAGCCAAAGGTAGTAGTAGTAGTAGTAGTAGTAGTAGTATAGTGTATGGGCAATATAGTATATAAGCAATATGGTATAATATATGGGCATAGGTTGTTCAACCACGAATGAAAGATGATTCATTTTGAACATGTAAATAAGCAGCATAATACCATAACAAGACTCTGTACATAGTAGTGACACACCTGTTGTGCATGCATGCTTGCCTCCAATGTCCTGTTGTTGTTCCATTTATTTCTTCTTCTTTTTTTTTTGTTGAGAGTGATGTATAGCAGTGCTACAGGCTGCTGTATACCAGAGTCAAATTCCTCATGTGCATAGGAACACTTGGCCAATAAAGGTGATTCTGAATCTGATTATGGCTAATTAACCAAATTCCCTATGGTGACTAGGAGTTGAATTTCTACTTGCAGGACCCGGGCTGCTGAAAAAGTAGGCGGTCACATTTCAGCTTTATTGTAGCTTAAGTAGAGGCAGCCAAGAGGTCCCTTTGTACTATTAGATATTCATTCCAATGGCTATCCATTAAACGATATGACATTTGGCAGTTGGCATCAACTATGATTAGAATGAGCTGGGGGTTTTTTCCCCCACAGATCCAAAGTGGAGCTGCGGGTGTGGTGATGTAATAGCACACTTTTATATGTTCATTGTATCTTTCCTCAGGACCTGTCTGACTTTCAGAGGTTCGATAATTTGGTCAGCCCGTGGGCAGGGTACCATGGCTTTGTCTTTGGCACCCTCCACAGCCTTACGTGCAGCAGCCCTGCCAGTGATTCAGCCGCTTCACATCAGCGAGGTTCACTGTCTTAGCAATGAAGGGTTTTCCTCCCTTGCAAGCCCTTTGACTCTCAAAGAGCATCAGTGTCATCATCCCCCTTTGAGGAAAGACTTCCAAGGAGCTCTCAAATTACAAGTCCTTATTGGAGATGAGGCTTCGTGTTGACGGTGCCCACAGACCTCGGGTAATGATCAAGATGCTGACTGTGAGGCCTGACAGGAGTAACTCCCCACGCCTCAGTGATGGGTTGAATAGAGTTCGTTAGCTCGACAGATGCAGAGAGGACTTGATAAAGATGGCAGGTCAAAACATCAAAAGGACTCTCAATCGAATCTACCGAGGGTGTTTATGTAAAGTAGCACTAAGGGGATGAGGGGCTGACCCAAATGGAAAGCAGGAGTGAAAAGTTGGAGGTATTCGCCATAACCTACTTTGACGACGTTAGACGGAAAATTCCCCGAACCCTTCTTTCTTAAAAGCCCATTTTCATCCCACGGTGCCATATACGCACTGACGCTGCTCACAAAGTATCGATATACTGACGTGCATGGTAGCCTTTGGCGTGAGTGTGCTGTATGAGACGGGTGATGGGTAAACGACTGTACGAGAAGCGGGGGGGGGGGCAACCACTTCCTCACTTAACCCGAAGTTAAACCATTACCCTATCCTTTATGTCATCATAATTGATAAATCACGGTAGAAGTTTCACTTTGGACTCTGTGGAGCATCCGCTATATCTGTACAGACACCGAAGGGTACCTTGTGCGTCACATAGTCAATATATGATGCTGTGGGCTGGGGATGCGTTGGGCGTAAGTGGGGCGGTTCTCGGGGTACTTTTTGATTTCAGCTCCCTGGCATCAAACTTCTTCTTACAGCCACACTGTGATTTAATTCATTATGTATGTTTGAATGCCTCTCCCCTTCCTCTGGAATATGTTGAATTTGATGCATCCATCCATGACCATCAGCAGTCCATTTCTAAGAGTTCCCAGCTTGTTAGGAGTCCTCATGAGCGCTCCACACACTCTCCTGTCTTCGCGGGTGCTCTGTGGACTGTAAAGCTGCTTTATAAATCAACTTGTATGAATCATTTTGAAACTCACTTTTCTTTTACTCTTAATTAAGGAGAAAGTCCACAAAGGAGCTCGCTCTCTCTCTCTCTCTCTCGCCCTCTCCCATCTCAGTTACTCTCTCTCTCCCTCTTTCACCCTCATCTCTCTCCCTCTTCTCTGACTCCATCTTTCTTATTCCCCTGCTTCTCTCTCCCTCTTTCACCCTCATCTCTCTTCCTCTTCTCTGACTCCATCTCTTTCTCTTATTCCCCTGCTTCTCTCATTTCATTCCTCTCTCTCTCTCTCTCGCTAGACTTCCAGTGATTTTACTCTCATTTTATCTCCTTTCATTCCCTCTCCCTCTCTTCCTGTCTCTCTCTCTCTCTCTCTCTCTCTCTCTCTCTCTCTCTCTCTCTCTCTCTAGTCTTGCAATGATTTTACTCTCATTTTCTCTCTCTTCATTCCCTCTCACCTTCTAACGGTATCTCTCCACTTCTAAACATATTGACTCTCTCTCTCTCTCTATTGTCTTTCTTGCAATCTCCCTCCCTCCATTTGCTCTCCCGATCCTCCATCTACTCCATCTAGCAGACGCTTTCCCCTGTCTCTCCCCCATCCCTCGCGCCCTCCTCCCCGCTCACTGGCTGGCTCGCTCAGTCACTCCGTGTCTTCACGTTTGCGTCTCCTCTACTCCATATCCTCACTGTCTCGGTTGCACATGTATTTCCTCCCAGCCCTGAAGGACAGCCGGTTCCAGCTGGTGAATTTCTCTGACAACGAGCTGCGGGTCTCCCTGTCCAACGTGTCACTCTCCGATGAGGGACGCTACGTGTGCCAGCTCTACACAGATCCCCCTCAGGAAGCCTACGCCGACATCACTGTCCTGGGTAAATGTGTGAACGACGCATGCACGCACACGCACAAACACACACACACACACACTCTCTGTCTGTCATTCTCTGCCACTGTCTTTCATTCCATTATAGATAGTGATTATGAAATAATAGTAATCTGTGATCCCTTTTGCCATTGCAATTATTCAATTCCGCTCTGACAACAAACGAGCAATGAGACATAGATCTCTCACAGTATTGTCACACTTTTAATATGTTCGCAAACAGACGCACAAAGCGTAGCTACGTAAGTGCGTGCCCTGATCTCGGAGCCCCACTCCCTTCCTACCTTGCAGCACAAACTACTGAGTCATGCGTCTTGTTACGCTCACAGTGGTGTGTACCCCGAGTTCCTCCCTAATCCTGTTTTGGAGGAAGTAGCTTATCTATATTTCTGGACTGTCATCGCAACGGATAACAGAACTTGCATATTGTTCAAAGAGATCATAGGTCAGGTCTGCTCTTGTCCTTATCTTCCAGCTCGTAATTCTCCGGGGCCGTTCCTTCAGACCTTGTTACACTCAAATGAGCTTCTCACGCGCTCCTCTGCTACCAGCTACCAGCTAACAATAGACCTTCATTAGCTCATATGGAGGAGACGCTCTATAACACCATCTCTGCTGTGTTCCACGCGAGCTTTAAGCATCCATCTGAGCAATATAGACTAAATTCAAACATAGATCCTGCATGGTAAAAGATTAAAAGTACGCGAACATCATATATGATTATATGGCAGACAAATTGCCAGCGTGCTGTTATCTTTAGCGACTGAGACAAAATGTCAGCCAATTAAGCTCTTACGGTGCTCAACAGCATCAGGAAAAGGAGCAGATGCTGAGATGGATGGCTCAGACTGTGTTGTTTTTGGCAGCTGTGTTGACTCTATGAATCCTGGTGAATGGTGACTTGGCCGCTCGGAGCAATTCCCCCCATTGAAAGTCAGCTGTGCCACACTTTGATGCTTTGGAGAGAAATTACTCCAGTTAAGCTTTATTATACATGCAGACATCCTGAGGGATTGAAAGGAATTAAGAACACTTTAAAGTAATTACTCTAGTTATACAATTGAAACCTAGCTGCAGAATTTCAGTACTAAGGGTTGCATTTAAGGGCTCTTGAAATAAACACCCTACTGAGTTTATGTTTTCCGCTATTCTCTCCCTCAAAATTTTCGTTTGCTTTTTCAAGCATTCGAAATTTGGCAAATTGCTTCTGCTGTACTTCAGTAACTAATTCGATGGGCAGGAAACAAAGAGACTGCTGCTTATCCTATTTTGCATTGATTTAATGGGCACCTAGGTGCAAGATCACAATTTGGGGTCCTGGCAAAAGTCCTGCATAGGAAATGAAAGTGTATGAGTGACTATGTGTACAGGCATATAAATGTGTGTGGCATGTGCACTTTTTTGTGTCTTTGTTCACTTGTGTAGTTGTGTGTGTGTGGGTCTTTGTTCACTTGTGTAGCTGTGTGTGTTCCTGTGCATTTGTGTTTACGTGTGTGTATCTGTGTGGGGGTGCGTGCGTGTGTCTGCATGCCTGTGCATACATATATATGTGCAATACTGCCAGGTTTTCTCACTCTTGTTTCCGTGAACCAGTCCCACCAGGCAGCCCAATCATTGAAAGTCGGGAGGATGTGGTCCGCGAGGGGAACGAGACGGAGCTCACCTGCACGGCCATGGGCAGCAAGCCACCCGCCTCCATCAGATGGATGAAAGGAGAGCAAGAACTGACAGGTCGGTGGAATAACAGCCTCCCCCACTTTGCTTCACATACTCCTGGCCTGTCCATTTTAGTAGAAGTCCAGGTCTCTAGAGGGGCTCGCCTCCCCAAGCTAAACGTGGCCTTGCACTTAAACATTGATAGCTGTTGTACTGATTATGTTGATTGACATGGATAGGACATGCCATGGAAGATAATCAAGTCCTGCAAGTGCGGCTGAAAGAAAACTTTTTTTTTTTTTACCTTTCCATTAAATCTTTTTTGCTCGGGCACCCCGTGGCCGGTAAGCTCCATCTGCTAATTAGTACGGCATGTGTTCACCGCAGAAGGGGCTGGAATCCCAGCTAATGCAGCGACAAAAGGAGTCATGCTTCTGTCAACTTCGCTGTCTCTACCACAATCTTATATATATAAAGCAAGAGTGTATGTTTGTATGTTCGCTTAAAACTCCAGAAATACTCATTGTACAGCAAAAAGAAAGGTATCTTTAGAATCGTGACTTTCCAAGGATTGCACAGTTCGAAAAATATTTCAAAAACCAAGTAAAAATTTTGATTTATTTGCAACGATGCTTTGTGGAGACTTCTGGCAAATCCTTCCAGTGGTCAAGGGAGGCACTACACCTAACATCGTCAATGCTAGCCTGAAGGCACACAACGGTTTACCCTGAGGCGCTTGAGTACTGAGCGACTAATACACACATTGGCAAAGAAGCTTGATGAATGGATTGAAAATGATGACATTTGATAATTTTTGTTAGTAACATTAGTTTAGTCAACATTTGTTTATCACATGTATCATATCATACATTATCCTATATTTCATCGTCGATTATATTGTAAAGATCAGATCGCGTTGGTTGTTTTGGTGAGAACATTTTCCACGGGCAACACCGGGTACCTCTGCTAACTCCCGAATAAAAAGAAGAAACGTAGCAACAAAAAAAAAACCAAAGACATGCATATCAGAAGGGATGAATCAAAATTGCCGATAGGTTTGATTGGGAGTTTGTGTGCCCCAGTGAGTTTTCGCCCAGCACAACACTTACAACCACCACCTGCCCTCAGCCCAAAGTATGCTGGGATAATGTGCAGCCATTTGTATTCCTACAAGAGTAACTGGGTAAACAAAATAAATGGATTGATGGATGGACTACTTACATAGGCTAATGGCATACTGATTACATGTAAAATTTCAGATTTCTGACATATTGACTGTAAAAACTCTTGTACCTGCTGCATAATAGTCAGGTTTATGGTTTTACCAGTCGAAACTATCTCTGACATTTACTTTTGACCATCTATACTCGGAATAACGTGTTTATGAATTCTCATTTCTATATTTCATTTTGGTTCCAGCACCCCGGGCTTGCTCCAGGCTGTTGGGCGAGGGGGTTCATGATCTGGTGTAGTGAGGAAAATCTCTGCTACCACCCTGTTCTGATTAAGGGTCATTAGTTATTTATTTTGTACTTACTGTACATATTTTATACTTCTTGTACAGCAGGATGGAGATTCAATTTAGTTATATTTAAATGGCGCAAATATTTCTGGGCTTATTGTCAAGTTACATATGTAGTTAGAATGGAGCAGATTCATCTGGCTTGTTGAAAAATGAAATATTTAGACAACAGTGGACCTGAAGCGAAATGCCATTTGTGCCTTCATTGCTTCTGATGGGAATGGAAGTCAATTTCTGTTTAGGAATTGTTGAGTGGAGTCTTGAGCAGGAGAGGAAGACACCGGGGGTGTTAGATCAGTGAAATGCCACTGAGATGCTTAACAGACCTAACCCCTTAAAGGCGATGAATAGCTAAAGACAGACAGGGAGTCATATCTTTCCACGTACTGTAGGAAACACCCGAGGGCATAGGTTTGATTTTGACATTGGTGAGGGCATAAAAGCGATCCGCAGGGGCCCCCCTGGAAACTGAGGCTTTTTGCATTTATGATAGATTTCTGATTGCAATTTCATGTCATCTAGAGCCTTTATTTATAGATAAAGTAGCCAACATACATAAAGGGAGTTTTTTCCCCCATCAATATGTTCTTGGGAGAATAATTACACAATTTCAGTTACTACCTGACAGGATTGCTTCTGTCACCTGATAAAGTATCACACTGATGATGCATGCCATATGAACAGTGAGACGTGTCTATTCAAAGCTCTCATTTCAAACACACATAATGAACCATTGTCCCGGGTCGCCCTCTGTGTGGAGTTTGCATGTTCTCCCCATGTCTGCGTGGGTTTCCTCTGGGTTCTCCGGTTTCCTCCCACAGTCCAAAGACATGTAGGTCAGGTAAATCGGCGATACTAAATTGCCCCTAGGTGTGAATGTGCGTGTGTTTGTGTGTGTGTGTGGGGGGGGGGCGTGCGCTGTGATGGCCTGGCGGCCTGTCCAGGGTGTCTCCCCGCCTGCCGCCAAGTAACTGCTGGGATAGGCTCCAGCATCCCCGCAACCCTGAGAGCAGGATAAGCGGTTTGGATAATGGATGGATGGATGTTATACAGAACATCATCAGCCTAACATTTGTCACAATACTGAATCTCACTACTAACACATCATCATCATCATCATCATCATCATTTCTGTAACCTATGGAGGTCAGAGGAGCACAGCTGATACCTCAACAAGTCTCTTCCACCGTTCCCTATCCATCGCAGCTCTCCCTGCCTCCACAACGCTCATCTGTAGCCATTCTCAGATGTTGTTTACCCAGATTTTTCTCGGTCTCCCTCTCTTCCTAGTCCCTTCCAAAAGGCCTGGCAGGATGTCCTTTGCAAGTGTGTTTTCCATTCAGCAAACTTACCCACACCAGTTTAATTTCCTTTTTTTTTTTTTTACCATTGTCGGTACTGCTGTCACATTATATTCGAATATCGAATTTAATTTCGAATTTGCATAAAAACACGAGATTCGAACGTAAATGGGGAAATTCTAATTAAATAAATAAATAAATAAATTGATTGTACTTTAAAATTATTAATTAATCAATGTCAAAAATGCCGAAAGTAGGCTACGGCAAGAATTCCCGCTCTAATTACCCATAAGTCCATGGAGCGGAAACGTAGGCCT
This sequence comes from Lampris incognitus, assembly GCF_029633865.1. Taxonomy (NCBI): domain Eukaryota; kingdom Metazoa; phylum Chordata; class Actinopteri; order Lampriformes; family Lampridae; genus Lampris; species Lampris incognitus. The sequence goes on from NC_079217.1 coordinate 7,647,899, forward strand.
AGGCTGCAGCCAGAAACGAGAAAATGGAGGAATTTGGTGCTGCCGACAACGAGCCCGATGATCAGCATACCAGAAAGATCGTCACTCCAGAGAATCTTAGGAGTGCGATTTGGAAACACTTTGGTTTTTGGACTGTAAATGGAAAGACTGAAAACAAGGACAAGGTAATATGCAAACTATGTGAGCGTGAACTAGCATACCATAGTTCCACGACCAACCTACATGCAATTCCATCATCCGGCCGAATACAAAGAACTGCAGGACCCTGCTGGTGCGTCTGCTGCTAAACAACCCAGGCTGACAACGTTTTTCTCACCTTCGGCTGCTCTGTCCTCTACACGAAAAGAGGCGATCACTTCACAACTCACCAAATTCATATGTAAAGACATGCGGCCAATAAGCATCGTGGGAGGTGGAGGCTTTAAAGATTTTCTCCGTGAAATTGAGCCACGTTACACTATCCCGAGCAGAACCACAATAACTAAAAACATTGTGAAACTCTACGATACTACTCGTGAAAATGTACGCCAGATACTAAATGATCTGCAGGGCATCGGAACAACAGGCAGCTGTTGCAGCTGTAATATTTGAGAAAAAATTGTCAAATCTCGAACTAACCACAACTGAATGGTCCATGGTCGAACAGATGCGTGAAATACTTAGACCGTTCAAGATTGCGACTGAGGCTTTGTCAACTAACAAATATCCCACAGCTTCTGCTGTATTGCCTTTACAGCATGTACTACTACTGTGTCAACTTGGCTCACCCATTCCTAATGCAATGCCCAGCTTGAGAGAAATGACCGCAAAGATCGACACAGATTTGAGGAAGCGTTATGACAAAAATAACGAAGCAACATTCATGTTATTGAATAAAGCAGCATACCTGGATCCCCGCTTTCATAGTTTAATGCATTTATCGGAGGAACAGAAGGACCAAGTGCACGCAAACATTAAAGAAGAAATGGCCGTGAGATTTGAAAGTGGGACAGATGAGCATTCGTTAAGCTCAGACACTCACGCAAGGAAAACAGCCCTGACGGCAATGGGCGATCTGTTTGGAGAAACATACAAGGGAAGGGGCGAGACGAGAGACCACCAAGACAATGTACTGCACCAAGAGATGTGGTCCTGCCGAAGAGAGACAACGATGCCAGCAGACAGCAATCCTCTTCTATGGTGGAAGACGCTGGGTAGCGGAAAATATCCCCACCTGGCGCAGCTTGCAAGAAAGTAGCTGAGTGTTCCCGGGACATCAGTGCGTTCTGAGCGAGTCTTTTCCACAGCTGGGAATATTGTTAACAAAAAGCGCTCCGCTCTTGACACTGAACACGTTAACCAGTTGATATTCCTGGCGAATAATCTGTAGCCTCCCAGTCCAGTTAGGCCTATGTGTAGGCTATGTATAATCGTATTTACAAAGGCCACATAACCCACTATTTTTTATTTTATTATTACTATTATTATTTACTTTAGTTATTTAGTTTGGTGGGCTTGCCTAGGCTACTTATAGGCCACGTTCTGTTAGTAGCCTACGTTACATTGCCATGGCAGCGCTGAATGCAGCCCAATTGCCATGAGGATTATTGACATTATTATTACTTTTTTGAGAAGCATACTCTGTGGTAATTGTTTTTGAAAATATGGCAACATTTGACTTCATAATTTGCATTAATTTCACTAATTATTTCGACCGAAATATGTTGTCTGTCTGCTTGTCCCCTTTTGTGGATACAAATGGTAAAACGCATGATCAAAATAATTACTGGTCAATAAATTACGGGTTATTTTTAGTCTTGCCATTTTAAAGACCGTTTTTTACGTGGAAATTCGAATCCAAATTCGAATATGGGTACAATTCTGCCACGAATATCGAATATGTTTTTTTCTTAAAGTGACAGCCCTAATTGTCGGTAAACTACCATGGTGACCAATAGCTTCCCTAACTCTGTTCAGCACTTCAATATTGGTGACGGGCGCTGTGTATGGGATTTGCAGCATTCATCTATAGAAGAATGCTAACATATCACCAGGTCATTATTCAACCTCACCTGTGACCCTGCCTGTCCTGCCTCTCCACCTCTGAGCTACTTACTACATGGTCGGGTTGCTTCTGTCATCTGACAAAATAACACATTGGTGCAAGCCATATGAAGTGAGTAAAATATTTATAGCTTTATTATTACCATTACTGTTGACTCTACACATTAGCAATTGAGAAAATATTTTCTTTAAGTGACTTACACTTTGACTTGTAGCTCCTAATGTCCACCTTTCTTTTTTTCCTTTTGGCCATCTGTGCATATCATCAAATTGCCAAACACACACACTAACATTAATGCAACAGGACAAAGTGAAAGTCCGATACCAAAATACGTATAGATACTCAGGCATAACGAACGCCGACTCTGTAATCACTTGCTGTTGCAGATGCTCAAACTGTAATGGCGAAACACGTGAACTGTTAGTACAAGGATGGCGTCTTCCTCACTTAGCCTACATGCACATCTAGTTGACGGAGCTGCACATCTAGGTGACGGGGCTTTGGCGCCTCTTACAACCAGATGTAGCCACAGCCTCACACATTAGCAAGAAACGGCAACGCCAATCCAATTTAGCGATACTGGGTTAGGGAGGAGGGCCTTGTAGTAGAGAACGAGATTGTGCATCAAACATGGATAATTAAAAATGGCGCCTGTTCATCCCGGACGAGAATTGCTCACCTGGCGCATACCATGGATGTATTATAGTAGAGATGTATTACAGTAATTATAGTAGAGATGTATTATAGTAAAACACATCCATGGCGAAAAGTTTCTGGCTTCTGGGTTATTTCCGGGTAAATGCGGCCCAGTGAATATGTGCAGTAGTGTTACTCCCATCATGCCTCCAGGCTATGAGAACGCGCGAACCGCGTTCAGGATCCGGCGCTGCGCGTTCAAAACAAAGTCTAACAAGGGACCAATAAATGGGACGCATAACCAAACTCAAAATATCCAGATGTGTGAAAGAGAAGATTCAGCTTTGTGTCATTTGTTCACCTTTACCTTTGATTTTTGTTCATCAACAGTGGTTATATTTTAATGTTTTTGATCAAAATTATTGCTAGGGACAATTCAGTAGTCGGACATGTCCCTACTATGCCCTTGCCCAAGCGCCTTATTAGTAAACATGTGCTTATAAATCATTCAACCAATTAAAAGATGCACATCCATCGCGTGGCAGCATTGAGGTCGTTTGCCTGTCTCGTGATCGGTGCGTGGACAAGACAGTAATAGTGGTGTGAAAGAAGCTCCATCGGCTGTTTTAAACTCACGCTTTCAAATTGGCCCACACTTGATAATGCAACCATCTATCATGCTGTCAAAAACGGGAGTTATAGGTTCAGGGCTGGTAAGGACTTACCTCGCAGGGTAGCTTCGATCCTTCTGAGCATAAAATGACAGCTGTGATATTAGTTCTGTACAGCTGAGCCCGGCTCTCCTCTGCTATGGGAGCCGGTAGTGTAAGCGGGAGAGTTGAGCCTGGCAAGTGTAATGGAAATTAAGTCCGTAAACTTCTCTGTAGAAAGTACTGCCATAATTTCTACCGTGCTAATCACAATACTCTTGCAGTAGTGATTTAGTGGCCACCGGTAAATTAGCTTGAACAATGGGCTTTTTATTAAACTCGTGGGGCAGAGGACTCAGATTGGAGAATGACTTGGGGGAGAGTGTCGCCCAGAGAGGAGAGCACGCCTGATTGCACCAGGATTGATCAGGGGTGGTTGCTCACAAAGGCGTTTGATTTGGCTTCTTTGTCGCACCACTCAAGTCAGCTCTGCATTCAGATGTGAGGCCCCTCTGCACCTGAGTGGCAGCCATTTTCTGCATTTGATGGACAGACTGGTTTGATTTTTTATCACTTCTATCTATCTAGCTAGCTGTCTGTCTGTGTCTAATCAAAGTGGGTTTTGTAGAGACATCAATGGAAGTATGGGTGCTGGCATTTTTTAAGAGCATTACCATCAGTCACCCTCTAGTTTATGTAAAGATGTGCGTGGTTAACTAATACTCTATGAGTCTAACTCACATACACTCTATGCATTTGTAAGTGAAATAGGATCAAATATTCATGCAGCTGCAGACTCCAGTTAATACCATACCAGCTCTAGGCTGAAAAGTTGAGGGTAAATTTGAATATTTCACTCGTGTCATTCACTGTGAAAAATGCATGCATTTGTCTAACAAAATTTCATAAATGCATTAACTCTCCTTTAACTGAGAGCCACCCGTTCATTACACACTTTTTAAAAGCCTTTATTAACCCTTTGCTCCTGAGAATTATTAAAATATTTTTTCTTGGTACTAAAATCATCATTACCATACACACTGACATATACTCTTTTTTTTCACGGCAACTGACAGAACCGTCAAATTGAATGACCCCAAGAGAATTGACCACTTTCCAAAACTGGCACTTCGACTGTTGCATGGGCAGATCTCGGTGTGGGGAAGTGTGTGCATGTTACACGGGGTTAATCACCATTAAAAGGCCACGCATGTGTGCAGTGGTGATCATCATCTGCAGAGCACCGGTGTTTCGCCCCCTCCCCGGGTCCGGCCCAGCTCCCCTGCGACAGGGCTGAAATGGAAGTGTGCTGCGGGTCAGAAAGGGGCTGTAATTATTTCCTCACTTCATTAAGTGCGAGTAAACCATCACACTCAGCACTGCGGCTAATGCGATGCCCCGATGGCATTGTAATGCTCTCTAAATGAATGCCCCTCTGACAGCCAGAGGCCTAGTGGGCAGCAGATTACTGCAGGGTTAGCCCTAACAACGCTCAACCCTCAAACTGCAGAGGCATTCATTATCAAGCTTATACCACCACTCCTTGCCACTCTTGACAGAACTGAAGGCCAAAGGCGAATTGCAATCCTCTTACATCTAGTTCAAACATCACATCAATGAATCCCGAACTGAATGTAAATGCAAATGCACCAGCGAGGTCCTAAATTGACAAGCAGTGCTTTCCCAAATAACCAGAAGCACTTGCCAGTGATGGTGGCTGCAGATACGGAATCGTAGCGTTGTTTTAGAGTTTTATGGCGTTCATTTATCTCTTTTTTCTTTTTAAAAAAAATCTTTCCTGTTGGATCCTTTAGGTGAGACAACATTAGAGGAGACCTATGACAGGATGTACACCGTCATCAGCCGTGTGAGAATCGCTGTCACCAAAGAGGATGATGGAGTGCCAGTAGACTGCATCATCGACCACCCAGCTGCAAAGGACCTCCAGGCACAAAGACATTTGGAAGTGTTATGTGAGTGACCGGTTTTTGTTTTTTCTCCCTTAGCCTACATTTAGGCCACAAATACGTTTGGTGTACTTCTGTTCATCGATGTGCAGATTGCTCAAAGGCTTTGGGCCGCCAACGATTATTAGCCACGAACTGTGAGATCCGGCATTCAAAATTTACAGATGACCTGCAACCTCGGCCTCCGGGATGCCGTCAGCGCAGAGAAAAAGTAACTTTTGCTTCGATGTCAAATGAGATTTGGTGTTCCTTAAATGGTGCATTGATTGAAGACGTAGTACCGGCTGCCCTACACTGTGTTAAACATCAAAGAAAGGTTAAGGTACCCTTTCGCGGGCTGTGCAGAATATTAATATTTTTAGATAGAAAACTGTTTTGTCTGACCTTTTGAGGGAGGGGAGAAAAAGAGCGGGAAGGCTTGACTCAACCCGACAGCTTGACATTTTGGTAATCTTTGGCTAATATTGATAAGAGAAAAGAGGCATTTTGCTGTAGGTAGAATGACTAGATACCCACTAATCTAGATACACACATATCTGAATCTCTTTCACCTGTACACTCTCTTTCCTTGGCTATATTGCAGTACACGTCACTTTATCTTACATTACATCACACATTACATTAAATGCAATGTCACAGTGACGTAACTAAGCCACAGGGCTCGAACGAAAGCACAAAGTGATTTCTACAAATCCAAAATTTTCTGCACTTTCAGATAAACCAGAAGTGAAGATCGTGGTGACGTACCCTGAGGGACTAACAAGAGAGGGAGACAATCTAGATTTGACATGTATCGCAGAGGGAAAACCACAGTGAGTATTCATAACCGGTTTGGGGTTTTTTTTTTGGGGTAGCCTAAAAGACGACACCCTGATCGCTGTACACATGACGGTTTTAAGTCTCGCCTTATCCTTTTCTCTCCCCGTCCGAGCACTCCTTTAACCTTTTCCATTTCACTGTAGCATTTAAATGTGACCACTTGTTTGTGCGCCGTTTATAAAATGTGTCATTAGACGAGGCCTGCCGATGGTCCTCCTCCGATGATCTCAATACTGACCTTTTATGTCAGAGTTCGGCTACGGACAGACAGCATGTGAAGGATGAGTGTGGTATTTGTGCTCTCCAGTCCCCATCAGATCAACTGGCTGAGGGTAGACGAGGATGTGCCGCCACACGCCGTGGTCACCGGCTCCGACCTCTACATCGAGAACCTCAACAAGTCTTACAACGGCACCTACCGCTGCGTGGCGTCCAACGCCGTGGGAGAGGCCTACGACGACTACATCCTCTATGTATACGGTAGGTATCAGGGAATCATTATCAACCGTTGTTCAGTTGCCAGCGTCGAACTTTTTCGCACCGGGGCGAGGTCTGTGTTTCTGACAAAGACGCATGGAAGAGGTACATCTACAGGAGAAGCTGCAGGAGTCATCATACCAGGATTATGCTGGTATGATGATGTTTCAACAAACAGGTTCACTTTTCACATCTGAACTTAAGCTGTTATTGAATTAGACTGCTAGCTCCAAATAAGATTAAACTGAATCAGATGTTTGTAGTAAATGTCTGAGTGCCATGGCGGGAGCAGGGATTGAGGGCCTGAATGCAGATGTGGTAACGGGTTAAACAAAAGGTTAACTGGTGGGAAACACGAGGGTATCAGGAACACACGTGACTGTTACATGATGAGAACATAACAGAGGTATGGTATAGACCATGGATGTATTATAGTAGAACTGGATATGGCGCCGCCACTCAGCCTTGCAGCCAATTTTTTTCCAGTGGTCACTCGTGGTATTGCAGCAAAAAAAAAAATCCCCTGCGGCCCAAAAGGCATTTTCCCCATAGACCACCATTGTAAAAGAGACGGCTGTAAAACTGTTGACAGGGCACCTGCAGCTATAATCATGGTCAGTTATTACTTTTTGTGTTGTATATTTTTGAGCCATGGGGTTTTAATCTTTTTTCTTTTTTTTTTTAAATGTCCAAAGCCCAGAAAAATCTTTTTCTTCTGCATGACAGCCCGGCTGTGTGCGAGCCATTCTCATAGCCTACAGGCATGATGGGAGTAACACTACTGTGCATATTCAGTGGGCCCCATGTACCCGGAAGTAACCCCGAAGCCAGAAACTTTTTCGGCGTATGTGCCAGGCGAGCAATTCCCATAGGAATGAACAGGCGCCATTTTTAGATCCAGTATCCAGTTCTACTATAATACATCCATGGTACAGACATGGTGACATGGTACAGATATGGAACGCTCTGACAATGAACAAACTAAACAGCCAAACTTAAATACACAGGAACTTGATTGAATAATCAACAACAGCTTTGGGGCAGATGGGTAACAGAGGAAAACTGGGCAGGAGTCAGGACTGGGATGGTGTTGTCAGAGCAGGACAAGACATGAGACACAGAAACGAGGGCGAGAGTGGCCGGAACGGGAGCAGTCTTGACACTGCAATTACACATTTGCGTTTTACGTGATTACACAATTCTGATTTACGTTTTGCACTGCCACCATATGATCACGCCTCACGACTGTGATCGTGTGACTTGACTCGAACTTTCAACGGACATAATGAAAAGAGGAAAGGTTTGCAGACTTGTTGAGTTTAATTGTTTTTTTGTTCTCAACACATTAAAACCCACAATACGAGATTTAATTTAATGAAGGCCCACAATGCAGTGTAGCGCCATCCACCCATTATCCAAACCACTTATTCTGCTCTCAGGGTCGCGGGGATGCTGGAGCCTATCCCAGCAGTCATTGGGCGGCAGGCGGGGAGACACCCTGAACAGGCCACCAGGCCCCCACAGAGCCGCCCCCCCACACACACACACACCTAGGGACAATTTAGTACGGCCGAGTCACCTGACCTACATGTCTTTGGACTGTGGGAGGAAACTGGAGCACCCGGAGGATACCCACGCAGACTCGGGGAGAAAACTCCACACACAGGAGGACCTGGGACGACCCCCAAGGTTGGACTACCCCGGGGCTCGAACCCAAGACCTTCTTGCTGTGAGGCGACCTCCCTAAACACTGCACCACCGTACTGCCCAGAACTAAAATTACAGTTTTATTATCTGCTCACTTCCAAAGAATTTCACCATAAATATGTCCCTTTATTTCACATGGTGGGAAAGGTTTATTTTATGATGGAACAGTTTTGTCCAGTTTAGTCACAAAGAGAAAATTAGGAAAACTCATCTCGTGAGTGGGACACAAACCCAGATAGAGAGCGAGGACACGGATGCACTCTTCAATCTGTCTAACAGAAGCAGATAAATTCTACAATTTTGTATGATGAAATTATATCATTAAAATAGTTGACGTGTCCAAGCATTGATTTTGTAATAGCAGTGGCATCACAGTCATATACTGTTTTCACTGAAAACTGATCACAAAATACAAACGTATGAATACAGGTTGTGATTACAACAAGGAGTATGAGAAAGTACCAAACGGTTTGTGTCAGTTTTGATCTCATGTCGATTAATGATTCATGCTCATCTTAAACACAGCTACTGTTCAGGACGTTAAAAATTCCTACTGAATGAATGTAATTAAATGTAATTAAGCTAACGTAACATACAACCACAAAACATATATATATATACACACACACACACACATATACATACATACATATATATATATATATACACTATACAGTGCATCCAGAAAGTATTCACACCCCTTCACTTTCCCCACATTTTGTTATGTTACAGCCTTATTCCAAAATGGATTAAATTCCTTTTTTGTCTCATCAATCTACACACAATACCCCATAATGACAAAGTGAAAAAGGTTTTGTTGAAATTTTTGCAAATTTATTAAAAATAAAAAACTGAAATATTGCATGTACATAAGTATTCACACCCTTTGCTATGACACTCAAAATTGAGCTCAGGTTCATCCTGTTTCCACTGATCATCCTTGAGATATTTCTACATCTTGATTGGAGTCCACCTGTAGTAAATTCAATTGATTGGACATGATTTGGAAAGGCACACACCTGTCTATATAAGGTCCCACTGTTGACAGTGCATGTCAGAGCAGAAACCAAGCCATGAAGTCAAAGGAATTGTCTGTGGACCTCCGAGACAGGATTGTATCGAGGCACAGATCTGGGGAAGGGTACAAAAAAATTACTACTGCTTTGAAGGTCCCGAAGAGCACAGTGGTCTCCATCATTCCTAAATGGAAGAAGTTTGGATCCACCAGGACTCTTCCTAGACCTGGCCACCCAGCCAAACTGAGCAATCAGGGGAGAAGGGCCTTGGTCAGGGAGGTGACCAAGAACCCGATGGTCACTCTGACAGAGCTCCAGCGTTCTTCTGTGGAGATGGGAGAACCTTCCAGAAGGACAACCATCTCTGCAGCACTCCACCAATCAGGCCTTTATGGTAGAGTGGCCAGACGGAAGCCTGTGCTCAGTAAAAGACACATGACAGCCCGCTTGGAGTTTGCCAGAAAGCACCTAAAGGACTCTCAGACCATGAGAAACAAGATTCTCTGGTCTGATGAAACCAAGATTGAACTCTTTGGCCTGAATGCCAAAGGTCACGTCTGGAGGAAACCAGGCATCTCTCATCACCTTGCTAATACCATACCTACAGTGAAGCATGGTGGTGGCAGCATCATGCTGAGGGGGTGTTTTTCAGCGGCAGGAACTGGGAGACTAGTCAGGATCGAGGGAAAGATGAATGGAGCAAAGTACAGAGAGATCCTTGATGAAAACCTGCTCCAGAGCACTCAGGACCTCAGACTGGGGCGAAGGTTTACCTTTCAACATGACACCGACCCTAAGCACACAGCCAAGACAACGAAGGAGTGGCTTCGGGACAAGTCTGTGAATGTCCTTGAGTGGCCCAGCCAGAGCCCAGACTTGAACCCCATTGAACATCTCTGGAAAGACCTGAAAATAGCTGTGCAGCGACGCTCCCCATCTAACCTTACAGAGCTGGAGAGGATCTGCAGAGAAGAATGGGAGAAATACCCCAAATATAGGTGTGCCAAGCTTGTAGCTTCATACCCAAGAAGACTTGAAGCTGTAATCGCTGCCAAGGGTGCCTAAACCAAGTACTGAGTAAAGGGTGTGAATACTTATGTACATGCAATATATCAGTTTTTTAGTTTTAATAAATTTGCAAAAATTTCTACAAAACCTTTTTCGCTTTGTCATTATGGGGTATTGTATGTAGATTGATGAGGGGGGAAAAAGGAATTTAATACATTTTGGAATAAGGCTGTAACATAACAAAATGTGGGGAAAGTGAAGGGGTGTGAATACTTTCCGGATGCACTGTATATACACATATATTATTATATTCTTTATGAGACAGTACAAGCCTGTTTCATGCCATAACATCAGCTGTCAATCAGTTGATGATTGAAAGCTGATTTATATGAGGTCATGCCACAACTTTCACCCAAAAGTAATTAAAAAGTGTCAGATCAGATAAGAATCAACCAAATCAGACAAAATATGGGGGCGGTATCTGCTAGGTGGTGAGCTGGTCATGTTCATACCACAGTCCATTGAGAAGAGACTTGTTCCGAATTATTATTAAGATATTATTACAGCGTAGCCTGATAGGCCATTCTCTATTTTATTATTACTCAGTTAAGTCATTTAGGAGCACAGCCCAGGTTATATTAGAGGGACAGCTCAGGTTGGACGGTTTGGAGACAAAGCGAGAGAAGCAAGATTGAGATGGTTTGGACATGTGTGGAGGAGAGATGCTGGGTATATTGGGAGAAGGATGCTGAATATGGAGCTGCCAGGGAAGAGGAGAAGAGGAAGGCCAAAGAGGAGGTTGATGGATGTGGTGAGGGAGGACATGCAGGTGGCTGGTGTGACAGAGGAAGATGCAGAGGACAGGAAGAGATGGAAACGGATGATCCGCTGTGGCGACCCCTCACAGGAGCAGCCGAAAGTAGTAGTAGTAGTAGTAGTGGTGGTGGTGGTAGTTAAGTCGTATAGGCAGTGTTGGCGTTCGTTAAGGTGCCTGTCAAAAAACCAGCAATTTATGCCTGTTTTCTGTCGACGAGCAAATGTTCATGCTAATTGTTTGAAGCGTGATTTGGAGAAAATAAATGACTTTGTGTGACATTATCCAGCCACGCTTTAATTTTAGGGCAAGTTGTAAATAGGATTTTAATGTGAGACTCCAGTTCGGTTGGCACAAGGTCTCAGGGGCAGCGAGGAGATGTAAGTGGCATTAAAAAGTGCTGTGGGGGGGGACTCAAGGAGGATAGAGTCATATAGAGAATACGTAAGGCAGGTCTTTAATATGGGCCCCGTTTAAACCGGTCATTAAAATGCTTCTCACATTCAGGTTGAGTATAGAAATAATTAACCTGGATAACACCTGTTGTTCAGTTGTGCACATGAATATCAGATTCAACTGCGTTACGGACTCGTTGCATTTAGACTTTGCTGCTGATGTGGCACGTGTCTCTCAAAGTACCGCGTGTCTGAAGCACATTTACGCCTTTATAAATGTTATTCCAGCTTTCTCAAACATGGTTCAGTCACCAAGGACAGATGGCAATGGCAGCTGTCAAGGGGTCTATGCGTATCGTACCTCAAACTATGGCTCTGTTGACTTAAGTCGTTGCAAACATTTCTAACACATGTGTAAATACAGAGCCCAAAAATACAACTTGATTTATGTATGAGTTCTGTCAGCCCATCTGTCTGAGCATGGGGAATCATTTTGAGGCTCAAAGTTCACGTCTTCATTCTTACAGCTCTGTCAGGGCACCAGCGTTCAGCTGGGGGTACCATACTGCACTTATGCCCCAGGGCTTTAACACTCATTTGATTAAAAATGGTGTTTATTCAGGATAAACGTCATACCCTGGAACTCACAGAAAACTCAAACTGGCCAAAGAGGCTACTAGGTAGCTAACAGCAAAAGGCATCAAGCCAGTGTGTGCTAATGAGACACTATCCATCCATCCATCCATCCATCATCTGAACTGCTTATCCTGTTCTCAGGGTCATGGGAATGCTGGAGCCTATCCCAGCAGTCATTGGGCAGCAGGTGGGGAGACACCCTGGACAGGCCGCCAGGCCATCACAGGGCCCACACACACACATTCACACCTAGAGACAATTTAGTACGGCCGATTCACCTGACCTACATGTCTTTGGACTGTGGGAGGAAAACGGAGCCCCCACAGGAAACTCACAGACACGGGGAGAACATGCAAACCCCACACAGAGGACCACCTGGGATGACCCCCAAGGTTGGACTACCCCGGGTCTCAAAACACAGGACATTCTTGCTGTGAGGCGACCGCACTAACCACTGTGCCACCGTGCCACCTATATACTATATATTCTTTAATTTGTGTGATTGTGTTAAATCATCAGTAGTAGTGCGGCTACTTTCAAAATGTATTTATTACAGATTACTACTCACAAATTGTAATCAATATTTTGTGAAATTCACAGGTCGTCCATACGGAATGAACATAGTCATATTAAGATAGTCTTATGTAATATAAAAGGTAGCAGACACAAGACTCATGTCAGCATGCATCAGTGTGTCATGTAATAAAGCTCTTGCTTGTTAGAATAGATCCTAAGAACTCTTTTCTATGAAATCAATTCAAATACAGCAAAGCCCGGCTAAGCCTTAGACCTCTGACACTCAGGTTTCTTTGAGCAGCGCAGGTATTCAGCCTTTTCCGCTGCCATTCACAAAAGGAATAAAGTAAAATTACAAGTATCAAAAACGGAAATTCTGATATTCACTTAACCAAGTCCCTTTTTCATGTCATATAATTTTTTTTTTAATGCACATTCATTGAGCATCTCGCCGAATGTGCTCCTCTGCGGCGTCCAGAGAAGTGTAGCGTGTTTACGTTGCTAGCTGATATGCGAGACTGTCACTGTGACATAGGTTTCCAATGACACTCATATCTGCACCACCCCATGGTTATTCATCATCGTGCTCTGCCAGGCAGATGATGACATCTGCTTGTTCCCAATGGGCCACTAATGATCACTTCCAAAACAAAAGGACACCATATGCTGGCAAATGGCTCAGTCAAGGCAGACTTGCTCAGGCGTTTGCAGCTAAATTCTTAATTGCGGCAAGATTCCTTTTTATCCACAAGAACTGAGATTCGCCCTGTTTTCTTTCTTTCTTTTTTTTGGTAATCTATCATTTATATTTAGAGCCAAACTTAAAAAAAAAGCATGTTTTTTTGTCCTTGAATAAAGATCTTTAATTCACAGAGGATCCTAATAGCAAGATACTTGGCGCGGAGTTTTAAGTGAATTCGCCAGTAGGCATTTACAAATTCTTGAAAATTATTTATCTGCTGCTGTTTGGTTTATGCATCATGTTTTGATCATAATATCAGTCCTCAGATGTGTTTCTTTGTTTTTAATTTAACAGCTGAAGACGCAGCCGTCAAGCTGTAATCTGAGGCTCAACAGATTATTTTTTTTCTTTTGATCGGATGTAAACCCGCAGCCCATGCAGGGTTAAACATGTGGACTGGTCAAGGAAAGACAAAAAGCAGATGACCTTACCGTTCAATACCACTTATGCAGCTGCTTTACCAATCATGGCGCCTTTGGATATAATTAACCCTCTTCTATCAGTAACTTTCTATCCACATATTTTGCCACTTCCCATTAAACATGGCGTCTCTGGGGTTTGCGTGTGGAAAACTCCATGACTTTGGTTTGCCGTAATGAGGCACAGGAGATTGGTAAAAGGTGCTAATAACAGTGTATAATTATGTCTGAGATTCCCACTCCTGTTTTCCGGAGGATTAAATGCCAGGCAGAATCATGTTGTGGGCCATATGAGGGTTTGTTTTCCCAGACTAATCATGCCTTGCTACTGTTGCTTAATTAGTGTTAGTTTATGAAAATGGGCTGGTCTTAGCAATAGAGCCGCACGCAGCTTGGCTTAGCAGGTGTGTCTGTGAACGGTGACAGACCTCAGCCCTAATGCTGCCAAAACACCCATCCGCCCGCTGCTCTCACCCCCAAAACTGACCCCACCTTGGTTTCAGCCTCATTTTTTTTTCCAGCGGAATTAACATTTCCCTTTGCTTCATCCTGACCTATCGCTGGCTTATTTGCATGTCGCTGTGCTTCCTGCACAGCTCCTGTGACACTTCATGAAGCTGTTGTAGAGCTGTCAAAAACACCCCATGCTCTGGCTGCAGTTCGTTTAACCAACAGTCAGGCCAAAGCTCGTTTTAATGACTTGTGGTGTTGGAGAGGAGTAATTCCGGGACGCCTGGGTAGCGTAGCTGTCCATTCTGTTGCCTACCAACACGGTGAGCCCGGTTCAAATCCCGCTGTTGCCTTCGGCTTGGTCGGGCGTCCCTACAGACACGATTGGCCGTGTCTGCAGGTGGGAAGCCGGATGTGGGTGTGTGTCCTGGTCGCTGCACTAGCGCCTCCTCTGGTCGGTCGGGGCGCCTATTCGGGGGGGAAATAGCGTGATCCTCCCACACGCTACGTCCCCCTGGTGAAACTCCTCACTGTCAGGTGAAAAGAAGCGGCTGGCGACTCCACATGTATTGGAGGAAGCATGTGGTAGTCTGCAGCCCTCCCCGGATCGGCAGAGGGGGTGGAGCAGCAACTGGAACAGCTTGGAAGAGTGCGGGTAATTGGCCGGATACAACTGGGGAGAAAAGGGGGGGGATCCCCCCCCCAAAAAAAAAGATGGTGAGTAATTCCTCAACAGCATCATTGTTATATAGGATTTCACCCATCGGTTTGCCTCAGTCATGCTACCACCGCTAACCGTGCCAGAGCCCCTCGAGCCCTTACTATTTCGAGAGGAGAAATGACCTTTTCGCAACCTGACAACAGGTTTGTGAGGTCGATGTGAATCCATGTCAGACGTAATGCTGTTTGTGTTGCACGCATAGGACGACGCCAGGTGAAGGCGGAGGGAGAGGCTCGTCAGTACACTGTCGGCGTGGGTGGGTTTTTTTGCAGGCAGTCTGTGAATGGTGCCCCCTTAGGTGATGTCGGGTGTGGGTGGAAACCAGGTCCTGTCTGGACAGTGTTGACCTGGTGCTCTGACTCCCACAGTCTGTCCCCCTGGCAGGAGAACGGTGCTGCCTTCGGCTTCACGGTTTACTCTGCAGTTTACACTCTGACCCAGAAATGTGCTGTGGTCACGAAGTCAAACATTGCTGGAATCGCTCCGAAGAGGTGAATAATGTGATCAGATAGGGGCCATGTCCGCCTGGTTCTTATGAAAGACCGTCATGAAAATGTGTTCTTGTGAATTGAACTGATTTTATCAATGGTGCACCAAAGTGAGGAGCCAACTTGTGAAGCATTAGCATGTGAATGAATAATAGACGGCATGAATTAATTAGCTCAATGGCAGGAAACAGTCTCTTGACGATCTTACTGAATAACCTCATTTTAAAGGCATTTCATCCAGTTTTCAAAGAGAATCTCGGCAAAGGCGGCCTGTGAAGAACTCTGAACCGAGCGAGAGCACACAAACAAAAGAAAACCTGAGAAAACCGAAACCCTGCCACGGCTATCGGCGGTCTAGTTTAAGCAGGCATGGCTAAACAATTTTTCCCACATTGATTTATTCTGCGGTTAAACTTTTTTCATAAGACATTCCCCCACAGATACAAATGCTCCCCGAAAATATGCCAGCGACAAAATACACTCATATTTCAGCTCTCATAATGCTGAGCCCGCCGTCATCCAGGCCTGGAAATTGCCCATGGAGAATTCTTGTTCGCCTGGCTATTATACGTGCCACATCCCATCCCAGCCTTTGTGAAGACCCTCTTCCCTGAATGGGCAATTTCCCTCTCCCAGACACTGACATTTCAGCTATCAGACTGCCTTCGGTCACAGGGAAAGAAATTGACCCCCCCCACCTCACCCCACCCACCCACCCACCACCACAACCCCCTCTTCAAAATATTGTCAGAGAAGAATCTGTTCCTCATAGCCTGATATGCCCCTCCCACCGCCAACCCCCCCCCCGCCCCCCATATACTCCATCGCCGACGGCAGCATTATGCCGCCCTTGATGTTTTATCATTAGTTTGGAAGTGTGTGGTCCCCCATTGCTGCCTTTTGATGGAGCGTAGACAGTAAAGGCACGGAGACAGCCAGCCAATTTCCCCTGCTGCTACTCTCCCCAGCAAGGGGTCGTGCTATCTTCCCCCTGCACCAGAGACAGGCATATTTTCCCCTGGTGAGGAAGCTTTCAACCCACTTAGTAACCGTAAGATACCTAGATGGCCCACATTTTGTGTTTCTTATTATTTTGTTGGGGTGATGTATGTGTGTGTGTGTGTGTGTATGTGTGTGATGGGAGGAGTGGGGGGGGGGGGTTATTGAGTTATTGACAGGTCTAATCAACACACTGTGAAGAAGACCATGCGGCTTAGAGCCCTGCACAGTGCTGCAGGGGAGCGCCACCACAACTGTTTAACGTGTTGTTTTGACTTAATTATTGTGAGAAATCACGAAACACGGCAATTCATCTCCATGACAATCATTACCGGGAGTTACACACATGCTCACATATTCCTCCCGCACACCGGACTGAAACAGTGAGCAGTGATAAAAAGCCAGGTATCCCGGTAAAGCAAGTACGGGCAGAATGACGCAAACGGCTAAAGCTAACCTGCCATTTATTTCTGTTGGAAGCGTTAGCGCTGACCGCAACTGAGACAGACTGCGCTCGGTCCTCATCTTCAATTACTTTTTGCCTCTTTCTTCACTCTTGTCTTCCTTTATTTCTTATACATGTTTATTTTTTTTATTTTTTTCCATCTAGATGCTCCCACTACTACCCCCACACCCACCACCAACCCAGACAACATGCAAGGTACTGTATGCCCCCAACTACTGTCCCTCTCACCAACCATCTGTGTGTATGTGTGTGAGAGAGAGAGAGAGAGAGAGATATGGCATGTGTGTGTGTGTGACAAGGTGTACAAGGGTCTGAGCGTACATGCAATCTTGCGATCAGAAAGGGAAAGAGAGAAGGGGGGAGGGGGGGGAAAGAGAGAGATTGCATGTAAGGTTATACGAGACTGCAGACGGCCACTTTTAATCAGATAGCCCCGCTGATAGGCGACATTGTGGACAGCGAGCGCCGGCCTGTCAGAGACACCTGTCACGGCCCTTTCCAGTCACAAGTTTGATCCGAGAAAACACGGAGGACTCTTGCTTTGCCGTCCCGGCTATCTTATCAGCATCTGCAGCCGTATCTCAACCGGCCCCGTCCATCATATTATAACGCCCTTTACATGGCCGCCACAGACGCCAGTCACATCACATCTGAGCAGGCTCAAAACATCAATAACTATTTTCGCAAAGCCGTACGAACTGAACGAGAAGCGGTTCATTTACAGCTGTATAACAGCACGCCAGCCTTCTGCGAGTGTTTTATGTCTTCATTCAGCTCGCCGTTACAATGAGTTTGTTGAGTTTCGGTAATATATTCAATTTTTCACATGGGGAAAAAAAAAACTTTTCAAAAGCACCACCAAAGCTAGACAGATGACGAGGTAGCCGTGGGAGTTGACATTTGGATATGTCAGAAATGTGACATTTTCTATACAAAAAAAAAAAGAAACCCCAAATCTTTATAGAAGAGATCGGTTCATCAACAGCAGCGTCAAAGACGCAAATATTTTTAATTGTTATGCAAGCATTTTTGGGGAGGTAGGCTGTCGTTATGAATGAGCGGTATTGTCGCTGAAATGGTGGATGTGAAACGTGAGCACACTCGGAGGATAGCTTCATCGCTCTATTCATTCAGCCATGCCATTCGTTCATTCATTCGTTCATCTGTCTTGCGCCCAATGCCTGCTGGGAACGCCTACGTTAGCTTCCAACCCTGTGGATTAAGTGGATATAGAAAATGAATGTAACAAGAAACACACACACACACACACACACACTCATATATACACATAGCCACCAGTGTGGTAGGCGCATGGAGCCACCAGAAAGGCCTGGTACACGTGTGAGACTGAGTCCTGAAACCAAATAATTTGGGAGGATAGATTGAGCAGCCTTGGACATGGCTGCTCCCTCAGCTCTTGTTTGTGAGACTCCCAAGGTTCGGTACATTTTTATTAATCCTGCTCTCACGGCGAGCGTGCACTCCTACATAGCACTTCCCTGCTGAATGACTGGGATATTATGTCCGGTTGTTTATGTGCACAATAATACTGTCAATTATGCTGATATTTTCACCCTCGGGGCGCGGGGTTTAGTGTCAGCAGCGTTGCGGGAATGGAGTGGCCCACACGCAGCCAGTGCAGGGATGCTGTGGCATTTTTATATCAAATTCTTCTTCTTCTCCTCCTCCTTCTTCTTCTTCTCCTTCTTCATCCGGGTGTAACAAAGTCAAACAGGATGTCATGCAGGCAAGTCTCTCTGCGTTATATATTTCGGCACTTTTTCACCTCAGACTTTAAGTGACGGTGTCTCCTCAGTGTTTTTACACTGCAGCTCCTTGGTAATTTCCAAAAGACAGGCTTAAAAAGGGATTTACCGTGGTTTATGCAGAACATGCTGGGAGGATGTAATTGAGCTTCTTTTTTTTTCCTTTTTTTTTTTTTTGCATTTTACCACCCTTCTTAATACCCTGTCACAGGGGCAATGTAAAGCTGGCTTGCATTAGGTCACTTTGCTCCACATTAAGCAGCATAACGGCAGTGTGGCGCTCCCCGCTCCCCCACAAAGGATGCCCGTCATCTTATTATTAAGTCATTCCAACCAGGAAGTAACTGTCACCGGCGACACAAACAGAGGTTTTAGCGCTTCTTTTTTTTTTCAGGAGCCCCATTTTAATCGTGACGTGTTTAATCCTGGTTTGAAATAGCGTGCAATCTTTTCCGAAGAGGCTCCGCCCCAGACCCGGGCGCCTCACTGTGTAACTATGAAGCGTATCCTCCGACGGAGTGAAAGGAAAGCGAGCTTTCAAGTTAAATTCACACAAGCGACGGGGTCCTTGGCGTGGTCATGTGGGGGGGGCTCTGAAAAAGTTGTTACTTCGCTGCCTCCTTCTCCCCGTGGCTCATTGTCGGCACAGAATACAGCATTTAATTTCCAAAATATGACGCTTTCACGCACTGCTACGTTCTCTCCTCTCTGATAAGCGTCTCACCACCGCCGCCACACTACAACACCACCACCCCCGCCCCCCTCCCTTGGTGTAGCCTAGCAACAGGCGAGCGGCAGCGGTTCAAGGCCTAAATAGGGTTTTGTGCTGAGGGCGAGCAAATGCCACAGTAAGGCACTGAATCTCCCAGTTGTTTGTCTTCCACGCGGTTTTATCTGCTGAGTCGGAATAAAGAAGATGTTCGGAAAATTTCAGATGAGTTCACGTTGTCAGGCCTTTCAAGCGCCTGAAAAGATGCAGAGCCCCCGCGGACCTCTCGGAGAGATGAGTCACTGCTGTTTTATAACAGCGTTTCTTTCAAGTGGTCGAGAGTTTCTAACCGCGTTCCAGTGCTGCTTTTTTATTCTATTCCCTCAAAAATTCACAAGTTTTGTGATCGATGTGCCATTGTAAACCACGTTTAGTTACAGCTTTCATGCAAAACCCTGTTTGAAGCAAAGGTTAACAGATATTTGGCGACCTTCAGTCTCAGCAACCCCATTCAGAGACTCCATGTTCCCGATAGAAATGTCGATAGCCTTTTTTTTGCCCCCCTCCTCAAATCAATGATGAACCTATTGTCAGGTGCTATTTACAAGCGCTTTCCTCAGGAGAGTCGACAAAATCGTCGACTGCTCTTACAACGTGATGAAGCAAACATCACAACCTTGCTGCTCATCGTAAAATGGAAAAACACTTAATTTACTGTGCAGGATCGTGCGGGTGCTGGCATCACACACTGAAGAGTACAAGTAATGTTCTGTGTGTATGCCCGCAATCATATTTTTCTTTCCCTCTTTTGTGTGTGTGTGTGTGGGGGGGGGGGGGTAAATTTACCCTGATTCCCTAGCTCTAAGGGAATTTAAAGGAGGTCTGCAGAGATAACGCTTCAGATAGTCAGATGCTTAGAGATGATCCAAGGCAGGGTCTTCATATCCTGGGTAAGCTTCTAGTAACCCCTTCAGCCCCCGACATGTCAAGAGGAATGGGGGGGGGGGGTATGGAGGAATAAGTGATGCTGAAGACTCGCAGTGCGCATCGTTGAAGTCGGACAGAAATCAGTAATCAGACTGAACTTTTCATGTCGAAAAATGTTGAACAAGGTAGGGGAGAGCGGGGTGATTTGAGCCGGTGGGGAAGTTGAGCCACCCCTTGTTTCTAGGCAACCATGGACAAAATTGGTCATTCATTTTACCCACCCTGTGATGGAGAGAGGCCCATGGAACAAGTGGTAAGCACATTTAAGTTCAAAAAACTGTTTTTTTTGTTGTTCAAAGTGATTTTTTTATGTTCAAGGAGTCATGATCCAACAGATACAACAAAATATTCAGCAATATTTTTTATATGTAAATGACTGATATTGTGGATTTTATATACCATTTCCAAAACTGTTCTCACTTGTCTCAAGAACTGCAAGGGAGTGATCCAGTCCTCATTGATATTTATGAGCTGACCTTTGAGTGACAGGTACAAGTGGGGCCGCTGTTGGCTATTTGGGCGCCCTGAGCGTAATTGCTGTCTGGTGACTCCCCCCCCCACCCAAATATATATATACTTCATTATCTATGTTACAAATAAGAAAACCAGAGCTATACAATAACAGTATATATTACACTACTAAAAAAGAGGAGTGCACTCAGTAGAGTGTGGATCTCTGCCAGGCGTACGTATCTCCCCTTATACGGTGATCAAACGTACCGACAAACCACCCCTTCCCTGCAAATATTTCATCGAACCAGGGGTTAACGGCAGGTTTATGGCACAACCGCTCATGTGGAACAGGTTGAAATAACATGCAGGTTGCACCTAAACCACAGAACTACTACTACTACTTTCGGCTGCTCCCGTTAGGGGTCGCCACAGCAGATCATCCGTTTCCTTTTCTTCCTGTTCTCTGCATCTTTCTCTGTCACACCAACTACCTGTATGTCCTCTCACACCACATCCATAAACCTCCTCTTTGACTTTCTTCTTTCCCTCTTCCCTGGCAGCTCCATATTCAGCATCCTTCTCCCAATACACCAGCATCTCTCCTCCACACATGTCCAAACCATCTCAATCTTACCTCTCTTGCTTTGTCTCCAAACTGTCCAACCTGAGCTGTCCCTCTAATATACTCGTTCCTAATCCTGTCCTTCTTCATCACTCCCAATGAAAATTTTAGCATCTTCAACTCTGCCACCTCCAGCTCCACCTCCTGTCTTTTCATCAGTGCCACTGTCTCCAAACCATATAACATAGCTGGTCTCACAACCATCATGTAAACCTTCCCTTTAACTCTTGCTGGTACCCTTCTGTCACAAATCACTCCTGACACTCTTTACCCACTCCACCCTGCCTGCACTCTCTTCGTCACCTCTCTTCTGCAGTCCCCGTTACTTTGGACAGTCGATTCCAAGTATTTAAACTCATATGCCTTGGTTACTGAGCATAAATTCATACCCTTAGAGTGTTACATAGTACTTTTATATGCAACCTGAAAGTTATGTTTGCATAATAAGTGATATAAAGTTACATAGAATTATTGTCCCTCCAAAGAATTTCAATCTACTGTGCATGCCTAGCATTTTCCAACTTTGCTCAATCTTTTACTGACCAACTCCTGAATTCCTTCAACTGAATGGTCAGATTATATTTACGTTTATACTTATGCACCCTAGAAGTTGTCTTTGTATATGAAGCGTTATAGAATGATTGTCCATATGTAACACCCGTCCCATGTAGCTATGTAAAAATCTGCTATTTGTAGTAGTACTGTGGACGGGGCCTGGGTACGGTTTCAAACTAAATGGCACTATTACCCGTATGCTTTTAAACTTTTAATGCTACTCTATTTTAAACTAAAATAACCGGCGGTGCCTCCAAATAAATGTACAATGTATAATAAAGATATATCACTTAGATTTTGGCTTTGTCTCTCGTCCATGATTTTTATCTATTATTTCAACAGTCATTAAACATGAATTACCTATGAGCTATGACACAACAAGGTTACTTTAAATGTCGTGCCAAATTATGGTAGGCTATTCATTTATATAAAACAGAATTTCTCAAAATCACATTCACCAATAAAGACAAACAGGACTACGTCACAAATATGAATGAACACAAAATGATATCAAATAACATCGGTCATAGGCCCACACTCACACACACACACTCTCTGCAACCTATGGTCAACCCACGTGTAAACCAAACCCCTGTTGCAGGCCTGAGTCGTGGCTTGGGAGGGTAGAGGACTAGAAACTGTAGTGGCCGTTTCACTCACACAAGCAAAGTAAAAAAGCACGTGCTCAGTACTCACAGATCCAGGGGACATTTAGAGGGGGGCAGACGAGGGGAAACTGGGTGATGGGCGACCGGGCATAGCAGCGAAGGAAGAAATCAGCAGCGGCAGTCAAATGGCACACCGACAGAAAACAGTCCTGCAAAGCGGTCCAACGGAGCTGTCCTCTCTTACAGCCACACGTCATCCGTCTCCTGAATCAGATAAATCAGCAAGGCAACAAGTCTGTACACTATTTCGTGGCGAGCTAGTAACAGCTCGTCTTAACCAATTCTTCAAAGCTGAGCTAACGGCTATTATGCTAATACTATTGGCTACTCGCGATTAGCGACGCAATGCGAAGCTAACGGCTATTATGCTAATGCTAACGGCTACTCGCGATTAGCGACACAATGCGAAGCTAACGGCTATTATGCTAATGCTAACGGCTACTCGCGATTAGCGACACAATGCGAAGCTAACTGCTATTATTCTAATGCTAACGGCTACTCGCGATTAGCAACACAATGCGTTCTAATCCCGTAACATGTAGTCACAGTATGAAAAGCAATACACAATCTCATATTTACCTCTTGCAGATCACAAAAATCCAATAACTGTTCGTCAACCACTAAGTTAGGAACACATTTTGCTCTCGAACAATCTGCCCCGTTCCCTCGACGGTGACCATTCGCTTTTTTCCCGTTCTCCAACGCATCAGACCTCACAGTTACAACCAAGCCCCGCCCCTCTACCTGAGAATGGAATCTGGGTTGGCTATCGTTTCAGAACAGGCCAATTAAAACAAAGGAAAACAAGATTTACATAATGCGGCTAATCAAGTTAGGCTGTTAGACTGATTACACGTGCTTGGTCCTGTACATATTAAGCAAACTATGCTCATTTGCATAAATTAACCTTTTAACTGTAAAGATTAAGACGTCTCTGTTTTATCCCTCCATATATATTTTTAACATATTTAAACATTATGAACTTCATTTTTAAAACAATTTTTATCCTAAATGAATTATATATAACTTTCAGAGTTGTAAAAAGTGGCACTTAGCTTGCGTGACGTGTTCTGTGGCCGCAAGTGCATGTTTTTCTAGCTTGCTTGCTAGCTAACGTTAGGCCAGCATGGCCAAGCTAATGCTATATGCCAGGAGCGGCTAACCATGTGCCACGGAGAGCCATGTGTATGCAGATTGTCATTCCAGCCGGACTTCCACACCAGGTGATTTCACTGATTAGCAACCCTCCAACCAAAGAGGAAGAATGTGTCAGTGAAATGGAGTCGGACTGGAATGAAAACCAGCATACACATGGCTCTCCATGTTACATGGTTAGCCACCGCTGCTACATGCTAACTAGCTAGCACTCGCAGCATGGAGGGGGCTGCTCACTGGTCCGACGACTGATTATTCCGAAACCCCAATAGTCCGAAAAATGTCCCATTGGACCAAAAGCCCATTAGTCCGACAGCCGGTTATCCGGAAAACAAAAGCCCACTGCTCCAAAGGCCCATTGCTCCGAAAATACACACTGGAGTTGTTGGAGTCCAGTGACTGCCTGCTTTTTTTGTCAGGTAACAAACATTATAATGATGCATTACCATTATTTATGGTTAGGCATTCTGATATGGCTACCTCTGTCGTCTTTTGCCCTTAATATCTACTACTACTACTACTACTACTACTACTACTTTCGGCTGCTCCTGTGAGGGGTCGCCACAGCGGATCATCCATTTCCATCTCTTCCTGTCCTCTGCATCTTCCTCTGTCACACCAGCCACCTGCATGTCCTCCCTCACCTCATCCATAAACCTCCTCTTTGGCCTTCTTCCTCTCCTCTTCCCTGGCAGCTCCATATTCAGCATCCTTCTCCCAACATACCCAGCATCTCTCCTCCACACATGTCCAAACCATCTCAATCTTGCCTCTCTTGCTTTGTCTCCAAACTGTCCAACCTGAGCTGTCCCTCTAATATACTCGTTCCTAATCCTGTCCTTCTTCATGGAAATCTTGTCATCTTCAACTCTGCCACCTCCAGCTCCACCTCCTGTCTTTTCATCAGTGCCACTGTCTCCAAACCATATAACATAGCTGGTCTCACAACCATCTCGTAAACCTTCCCTTTAACTCTTGCTGGTACCCTTCTGTCACAAATCACTCCTGACACTCTTCTCCGCCCACTCCACCCTGCCTGCAGTCTCTTCTTCACCACTCTCCTGCCCTCGCTGTTACTTTTGCCCTTAATATATACGTGTATTTTGACGTGCTTGTTAAAAAATAATTGTGTTTTAGTGTGCGACAACGCTGTGGTTAAGGAACTATTTGTTTTGCTTCCCCGCAGATGCTGTGAAAAGATGGGAGAATTGACAGCACAACCCATGACACAGAGTGTGCTCTATCTGACCACTTATAGCATGCTCCAGGAAGAGCAGGGGGTGGAGACAGAGAGGGAGGTAGTGGTAGTACCAGGCAATCCAGATTCTTTTTGATTAGTTCAGTTCATCAGACTTAAAGAACCAACTATTTCATTTGTTAATTCACTTGTTATAACTGTTGTGTAACTGTTTCTTATAACTGCACAAATAAAATCAACTTAATTCACTGGCCTGTAGATGGTGTAGACTGTGGAGTCCTGGCCCGATGCTGTAGCTCTTCTGTGTTGTGCCAACCTCTTCGCCAGTGTCTGTTTGGTTTCCCCGATGTACAGGCCCGTGGCCACTCTTTCAAGGATGAGGATGTGCACATCCTTGATAGGGAGGAACGCTGGTTCAAACGGGGAGTCAAAGAGACCATCTATGTAAAGAGGGAACAACCATATCTGTCACCATCTTACAATGCTGTGATTGCAACTGTTCCCCAATCCTCTGTGAATAGCACACATGGCCATTGTAACTCTAGTTAACGGTCGCAGCAATCTGCATGTGAAACTGATTTTAGGTTGCGGTCGTTGTGCCACTGTATTGTTTATAAGGGTGGGGACACCTGCAGACAGCTGAGACTGAAGAGGTCACTTAGATGAGCGATGAAACGTTTCTCCCACTAAACGTTGTGTCTAGATGAAGTGATTCAACTTCCTGGGATTTCCTTACCTGAATTATTGAGCATGCGTCAAGATAAAATATGTGCAATTGCATTCAGCAGCAACTATGTACACAAATAAATAGCTCTAATATATAATAGCTCTAAAGTGGTTTTCTTCTTTCTTAACAGAACTGCCTGAAAGTCTAAGATCTATAGCTTGCAGCTAACATTATAAGATCTTTAACTTGCTAACAGTAACATTGGCTAGCTGGCTCAAGATGTTTCCTTCCGTCAATGTTATGCATGCCTACGCTACATGCTTTAAGCGAATTTTCCAAGATTTTAAGAATTAGCAGCCGAAAGTAGAAGTAGTAGTAGTACTAATAGTGGTAGTGGTAGTAGTAGCAGTAATAGTGGTAGTAGAAACAGCGCTGCAAGCGATGCACGAGCGTCATCCCGCAGTTTCTTCTTTTTTCCCTTCTCTGCCCTCGACTCCTGTCACCTTTTTGGGGTCATTCTTTCCGAAAGTTTCACAGCAGCGCTACCATCATGGTTCGGTTTGTGACATCAGGGCAGGTGCAAACCACAGGGAGATGGGGGGGGGTGCACACCTTAATTAGCTTTATTGTTTTGAGCAATTTGCCTACTTTAGTTGTTCTTCATCCTAAGTTTAAATAATTATCATTATGGTTATTCTGATGATCATTAGGTTGTTTGGGTGCCCCCTCTGACACTTAGTGCACTACGCGCAGCACGTGATGTGCGTGTTTGTAGCGGCAGCACTGAATACAAGTAAGGGTTGGCCCTAAGGATGGGCAGGGTTTTGCATTTTGATGGTTTGATCTGATTGGCTGGAAGTAAATGGGTGTCTGATGACGCCATGAATGTCAGCAAAAAAGTTTGGCTGAGAAGCTGAACTAGGGGGAGCTCTTTTAAAAAGAGCGATTGAAAAACCGCATTTTATCCTTGTAAGTGCGGTCGCCTCACAGCAAGAAGGTCCTGGGTTTGAGCCCCGGGGTAGTTCAACCTTGGTGGGTCATCCCGGGTCGTCCTCTGTGTGGAGTTTGCATGTTCTCCCTGTGTCTGCGTGGGTTTCCTCCGGGGGATCCGGTTTCCTCCCACAGCCCAAAGACGTAGGCCAGGTGACTCGGCCACACTAAATTGTCCCTAAGTATGAATGTGTGTGTGTGTGTGTGTGTGTGTGTGTGTGTGTGTGTGTGTGTGTGTGTGTGCGTGTGTGTGTGTGTGTGTGTGTGGGCCCTGTGATGGCCTGGCGGCCTGTCCAGGGTGTCTCCCCGCCTGCCGCCCAATGACTGCTGGGATAGGCTCCAGCATCCCCGCGACCCTGAGAGCAGGATCAGCGGTTCAGATAATGGATGGATGGACCTAGAATTTTTGGCAGTACAAAGAGACAGTAAACAATGCTTGATGATTTAAATAATACATTTTGTTTGAAAATCTTAAAATGTTCGTTTTCCAATTTTGGTTTGAATTTGAATCCCACGTGTTTCTTCACACCTAGAATAAAGGGTTCATTGACATATAGTACCCACAGGAACTCCATTTTATGCAATTCAGAAGCCGGTTCTGGTCTTTAACACCTGAAAGTTGAGCTCAATCAACACCATTTGTGACTGCAGGTAGCAGGGTAACATGTTCTTCTTCAGGTAAGAACCCTACTGCCTCATGATCAGCGGAAACTGTATAGGTGACACTTCTCTCGTCTTCATCGCTGTCCTGCCAAAAATGCAAAGCCCTTTTAAAAATAACTTTGTGAGCACATCTGCATAGAGGTGAGCCTGTGACTCTTGCCT
This sequence comes from Lampris incognitus, assembly GCF_029633865.1. NCBI lineage: Eukaryota > Metazoa > Chordata > Actinopteri > Lampriformes > Lampridae > Lampris > Lampris incognitus. The sequence goes on from NC_079217.1 coordinate 7,675,464, forward strand.
TAATGGTGCACACTTTAAACTTAACGATACGGCCTTTATTGCCCACTTGTTCAACCTATTAAACCAGTTCTCCTGATAAATCCCTTTCACGTATTGCACAGTACACATGCAGGTAGTTTCAGATAAAATCAGGTAGTCCAAACTACATTAATTATGAGTGGGTGGCCATATGGCAGTTGGAGGAATGTGTGCATGGGGGTGGACAGGAGGGAGTGGAGCTGTGGCGTTGAATCCACAGCAAAATGGAGATAGAACTACCTACTACCATCTATCTTATGTACCATGGGTACCTTATGTCAGGGTATGAACTGTGGCGCAGAGCTCACTTGTTGCATTGGAGGTCGTGCCTCAAAGAAGGTTTGCATGTCATTGGTGATCAGAAAAAGAAAGAAAAAAAAAATATATATATATATATAACTTTGTTAAAAGAAACACTCAACAGTAGGCAAAGTGCTCAACAAATAAGCAGCAAAATAATCCAGTGAGTCAAGTAAATTCTTTATGAGACAGTACAAGCCTGTTTCATGCCATAAGCAATCATCAGCTGTCAATAAAGTTACACCATTAGCTGTCTTAGCTTTGTTGTACACCATTAACTTTATTGACAGCTGTCAATAGTTACACCTTGTAACTTTATTGACAGTTGCAGGCTTGTACTCTCAAAGAATTTACTTGAATCATTGGATTTTATATGTACACTACCGTTCAAAAGTTTGGGATCACCCAAACAATTTTGTGTTTTCCATGAAAAGTCACACTTATTCACCACCATATGTTGTGAAATGAATAGAAAATAGAGTCAAGACATTGACAAGGTTAGAAATAATGATTTATATTTGAAATAAGATTTTTTTTACATCAAACTTTGCTTTCGTCAAAGAATCCTCCATTTGCAGCAATTACAGCATTGCAGACCTTTGGCATTCTAGCTGTTAATTTGTTGAGGTAATCTGGAGAAATTGCACCCCACGCTTCCAGAAGCAGCTCCCACAAGTTGGATTGGTTGGATGGGCACTTCTTTGAGCAGATTGAGTTTCTGGAGCATCACATTTGTGGGGTCAATTAAACGCTCAAAATGGCCAGAAAAAGAGAACTTTCATCTGAAACTCGACAGTCTATTCTTGTTCTTAGAAATGAAGGCTATTCCATGCGAGAAATTGCTAAGAAATTGAAGATTTCCTACACCGGTGTGTACTACTCCCTTCAGAGGACAGCACAAACAGGCTCTAACAGGTACTATTTAATGAAGATGCCAGTTGGGGACCTGTGAGGCGTCTGTTTCTCAAACTAGAGACTCTAATGTACTTATCTTCTTGCTCAGTTGTGCAACGCGGCCTCCCACTTCTTTTTCTACTCTGGTTAGAGCCTGTTTGTGCTGTCCTCTGAAGGGAGTAGTACACACCGGTGTAGGAAATCTTCAATTTCTTAGCAATTTCTCGCATGGAATAGCCTTCATTTCTAAGAACAAGAATAGACTGTCGAGTTTCAGATGAAAGTTCTCTTTTTCTGGCCATTTTGAGCGTTTAATTGACCCCACAAATGTGATGCTCCAGAAACTCAATCTGCTCAAAGAAGTGCCCATCCAACCAATCCAACTTGTGGGAGCTGCTTCTGGAAGCGTGGGGTGCAATTTCTCCAGATTACCTCAACGAATTAACAGCTAGAATGCCAAAGGTCTGCAATGCTGTAATTGCTGGAAATGGAGGATTCTTTGACGAAAGCAAAGTTTGATGTAAAAAAAATCTTATTTCAAATACAAATCATTATTTCTAACCTTGTCAATGTCTTGACTCTATTTTCTATTCATTTCACAACATATGGTGGTGAATAAGTGTGACTTTTCATGGAAAACACAAAATTGTTTGGGTGATCCCAAACTTTTGAACGGTAGTGTATATATATATAAAGATATATATATCAACACAGATACAGGAAAAAATGATATTCCGCTCCTCATTAGTCGAGCACTCAACACCACTGACGGTTTCGGAAAAAAACGCTATATATATACACACACACACACACACACACACACACACACATACTTGCTCTATATCAACGGATCTGTGCCACAGAGACAACGCTTAAAAAGGACAATGCGTCCAATAATTTCCTTGCAAATAAGAAGCGGGTCAGTCGAGTGCAAAAGCCACGCAGTACTAAGGAAATTCTTCGATTGTGGTCAGTTTGCTGTCGTGCCACCACGTTTGAACTGTGATCGGAGGCATAGGGCATGAGTGACGAATCAACCTTGTTAAACCCATGAGATTTTAATTCGACAACGCATGCACAACACAGTTCATTGCAATAGGAAATAAGTGGGAAATGAGCATGGCAAAACTGGTGAAGAAACCTGGTAAGAAAAAAAGAATCACATAGTTTCGTAGTTTGCATCCTGCTCTGTGCATCTTGCGTTTTGACCCTGTGATCGCAGTGAGTCGTAGCAGCTCTCTGTGCACCGTATCGACCATGATGTTGCTCCCCATACGTTTGCCTCGTCAGCCCTCATGACGGCAGCACATCCCTTCCCTCTTCAAGTCGTCCTCCCTGAGCTTTGAACCAGGGGCGATTCTAGGATCAGAGCTTTAGGGGTGCTGAGCACCTAGAGTGCTGGCCGGTCAGGCAAGATAAATTTCCCTGTTATGTACATTTTAACGCAATTTTGGACCATCATTCCCACATTTGTGAAAGAAAAGCATAACACATTTTGGGTAGAGGAAACACTGTGACTAAACCAACAAATCTAAGATAAATTATGTAAATGCTGAGCTACAGCAAAAGAGGAATGGATTGGAATCATGAAAGAAATATATAACATAGAAAAGCAGACTTTATCCCTGAACCTATGTATGGACAAATTTACTAAGTTCTGGAGGAAGACAACTCATTTTGATACAGCAGCTCCTCAACATATACATATACAAATACACATCCCCATAAACAGTATATATGTATGTTTCTGGAGTAAAACAGCCCCCTATAGTGAGTACCAAAAATACCAAAAATGGGCCTTAGTCTTATTTTTGGACTTTTATTTGAAATGCAATGCATAACATGTAAAACACATTAACAGAAATTGACTTTTTCAATGTTTGTCTCTGCCTTTTTCCTTCTTGTCTGTATTATATAATACAAATACATAAATAAAAATCAACTTCTCAAAAAAGAAAAGTGCTTTAAATCTACCAAATAATAATGATACTAATAATAATAAAATAATAAAAGAGAGGCAACCCTGCCTAAGGCACAATGTATGTAATCATCTTTGTATGGATACTCTGCAGATGATTCCTTCTACTTTAATCTGTGTCGCCTCACCTTGAGGGTGGCAAATCTGTCGATTACTGTTTGGTGTTCGACCCTCTCAAGCATCTCTTTATTAATTGACATCACAGCCAGGTGCTGGAGTCTGCTTTGACCCGTGGTCCTCCTCAGCCAGGTATGGAGCCGACGCAAGGCCCTAAAACACCTCTCACAGCTACAGCTGCTAACTGGTATTGTCAAGGCAACCTGAATAACAGCTTTCAGTGAAGGGAACATGTCATAATCCAGGAGATTGTACACTGTCAGCATGTCTTGAATGGCACCACCCTCACTCTTGCGCATCACAAAGTTTTTGGCAACCATCACTTCCTCTGACTTAAGTTCAATATGGTAATGCAGTGCCAGTGCTGACAAATGAGGCTCAGACAAGAAGTGATCTGAGGTTGGACTGCATGCCTGAATTCCATTAAGCAAGTCCTGATTCACACCAGAAAAACGCTTCTCAAGTTCAGAGATCATTCTGTCCAGACAAGGAAACAACAATTTCCTTTTGACTTCTTCTGACTCGGAAGAACCACAGACTTCACGACCTGCCCCGCAAGGTGACTCAAGAACAAATCCATCCATTCTCTTTGTCTTACGCCTCTGTCCAGAAGACTGCTCCAAGACTGGTATCTGGTTTGCCTCACATATAGCCTTTGTTCTTGCATGAAGATCTGCAGCAGTGGCATCACTGCGTTTCTGCTTCAGAGTGTCAATCACTGCATCTTTGTATGTCACTGCTTGGGCAATATCAATGGTCTCCTTCTGTAGGTATCTGTGTAAACCTGCTGTTACAGACAGGCGATCCTGGAAAACAATCAGCAAATAGACTGAGGAGAATTTACTGAGTTTTGCCTTCAATCCCACTGCCATAGGTGAGTTGATAGTGGAGAGACACTCAATGATGGCAGGGAAATTGTCAAGCACTGCTGTCACTGAGCGAAGCTGGCATGCCCAGCGTGTGTTTGACAACTGCACAAGTTCACTTCGCTCCACTCCTAACTTCTTTTGAGTGTCAACAAACTTATGATGGTTCACAAGTGAAACACTAAAGAAAGAATGGAGACTTTCCAGCATGTTGAAGAGCTCTGTGGCTTCTGAAACAGCTCTGCATGTGTGACATAAGACGAGATTCAACTCATGTGCATAGCAATGCACATATATCGCCTCAGGGTGCTGCTTTTGAAAATGGGCTTGCACACCCCCAACTGCCCCGCTCATGACAGCTGCCCCATCGTAGGTCTGTGCTACACATTTCAACTGATCAATTCCCTTCTCTTGCAATTGATTCTCAACTGCAGCGGTTATTGAGGCAGCATCAAACTGTGGCATTTCTGTAAGGGCTAGAAACCTCTCTTTAACGCCATGGTCCACAGACATACCTCACACAGAGTGCCAACTGTTCCTTCTTTCCATCTCTGGCCTCATCAGCCATAATGGCATACAGCTTTGATTCCCTCATCTCACTAACAATAGTTGCAGTTACCTCTTGTGAACAACATTCAATCATCTCATTCTGACTGCTGCACGAGAGGTATGTGGTGTTTGATGGGGGTGTATACCTCTGCAAGAATGGATCAAGCTTTCTCAAAAGTGTCATGCACTCTCAGAAATTCCCTTTATTGTCGCTCCGTAGACTCCGTAGAACCAGGTAACGCAAGGGTTTTGGGAACGTGAAGTCGTGTCAGTAAAGCGGTTACGTTACGATTCTCTGTGGAAATACTCTCAAAGTTACATCCCCACTGGCAACTAGCGTTAGCTACCTTTCTAGCCACTTTGTTTAATGTTACTTCGGTAACATTAAGTTAATCTATTAATATTTTGCAGTTAATTTCCAGAAATACATAGCTAAGGCGAGCCAGTTTGACATGCTAAATAAAGGCACATGTTTGATGTTTCTTAAATTGGATGTATGACAGCACGGAGCTGTTTTGGCTTAATTAGTCTGAATGGTATCTGTGCTGCGTCTGGGAATCTGCTGCAGATTTCTCTACTGTATGTTACACCTCATACTCGTATGCGCATCGCTCTCTGCAGATGAAGTGCTAAGGCGGCGCCCGTCAAAAAAGGACAGGTGGGAGGGGTGGGGTGGATCAAACCATTTTCGAAGCATGGGGGGGTGCTGTATTTTTGTTGTTAAAATATTACGTTTAAACCATATACTGGATATGGTTTTGACATTTCTTCAGCTTATTAAACATGGACATACAGTAAAAAATAAAAAATAAAAAAATCTCTTAAATTTTAGGGGTGCTGGGGTTCAATTTAGGGGTGCTGCAGCAGCCCCAAAAATGGGCTAGAAACGCCTATGCTTTGAACCAAAAGCTGTCCTTCCTCACCACGCCTGGAGACATGTGAGCGACGTGCCGCCGTCTCTCCCAGCATCCGCCGGGTCGGTAGAGCCGTGTGAGTCGGTGCCAGATGTTATTTAAAGGCTAAATTCATGGCATGTTTGCCATGAGCAGAAGAATCGTAGAGGCTTTTGTGTCCTGTTCCTTCAGCATGGTAGATGTTAAACCTTGGCAGATTTCCACCACTTGCTGTTTTTGCATTTGGGATTTAGGCCTTACCTCGCCAGCTCGATCGAATCCAGCGGGGGACAAACAAAACAAAACAAAAAAAAACGTCCTGAGCCAATTGATATTCACCATCAGTGATCTTTGAACATCAACAGGATTTCTTTTTTTAAACCCTCACATGTAGCTATCACCATCCCGCCGAAGTTTGTCATTAGAAGAATTAAAGAATCATTTAGAAATACTAATTGGGTTATCCTAAAGGGTTGTTTACAGCGGCTCCTTGTCGAAACGCGGTTGGGTTTTGTTTTGGTCCGCACGTTTTACCTCCTCTTTAGCGGTTATTAAAGGCATAAAACATCGCAAAAGAATGGCGACGCACGTTTTAATGTGTTAAAGTGGGCCGTTTTAATTGGTCTCCGGGGAACGGGCCTCTAATGCGAGCCCAGCATGTTTAAAGGGAGCGTTCCACCACGGCAATATTGTTTATTTCACGGGATGGCTTTGGAAGAGAGGATGGTGAGTGCTTCCTCACGTTCACTCTCGTTTGGCATGTGACTTCAGCTGTCATGCCGTCACCGAGGCTCTTTTACTTTGTCCTTGTTGTTCTCAGCAGATAAGTGCAGCCTGTGTGGCATGTTACCCACTGCTTTTTGGCGGGGTTTTTAGAATAAGGCGGAGATTTATATCTGTCTGTCAACCTTCTTTTTTTTTTTACCTCTTTCCTCCCTATCCCCCGGTGAGCATGCTGGAAAGGGGGCCGGTATAAAGTGGATCTAGGTCCCGCTGGCTTTTTGTGTTAAGAGAATTTTGTTTATCTCTAAATTTTCCTGTCAAGATTGCAGCAAATATACCAACGAAGAAGAAGCCCAGGGTCACGGTCATTTTATCAATCATGTCCAGGGCCTTACTCGCGTTTTACGTTCGACCACTTCTGGTAAATCTGCAGGAGCCTGCAGCTGTGTGTGTACCTTCCCATGTGTCGGTTCGGGGTTATTACAAAGGTCTCTGGATTGCTACTTAGAAAAGGAGAGTTTTAAATTCGGTTCAGTGGCATTAACTGGACTTGGGTGGGGTTTTTTTTCTTCACTATTATTGTTATTCTGCAGAAAATCACATTGAGGGTTGGTCCGGCAAGAATAATAAGAACGATTTGAGGGAGACTTCCTGTGCAGGTTTACGTGCTTTTCCTTTCCAAACAATAGGGGAAAATGACTGTGACGCTGGCGGTTCGGTGCAGTGTAAATTGGCTATTGACAATCAATCCTTGAACAGACTGCAGTAACTTTCACTCTGCCCTGAAAAGGGTCAGTTTTAAAACCAATTCCTTTTGCTCCCTCAATGCAAAAGAGTCATTGCTCCAATTACATCCGTGTAACTGCTTCGATAAAGTTCAGCGTGTTTTTCTGTGTTAATGTGAGTTTATTATGCCACGTTTTATGTTTCTTTATAAAGCAATCGATTAAGCTTTGTTATTGCAAAAGTATGTTATATGTTTTATATATATGAATTGCAAATATCACTGGTATTAAGAATAATGGTAATATTATTTTCATTATTATTGCAGCAGTCATAGGATTAGTAAGAGTACTGTAACAGTAGTAGTTTCAGTAATCCAAATAAAAGCACCGCTCATTTGAGTTTTAGTGTTATTACAATTACCATATCATCATCAAGTATTACCCCGGTGTGTTTTTGCATGAAGCCATGTGTGTTTGTGTGATTTGTTTTGTGCTGTGCAAGTCTGTACAGTATTAATAAAAGACGGTACCAAGAAAGAAAGAAAAAAAAGCCAGAAACCAATAAGCCACTTAACCAGCAAACACAAGGCAGTAATCCCCAGCCTGTCAGAAGGGTTGATGGGCTGTACTGTTAATGACCGCCGTTACAATTAGTTACTCCAGCACCGAGGTAGAAACGGGGGAGGGGGGGGGGCTGTAAAGCATGTGGCCTCGCCACTCGGCGGAGCAGATTTCACTGCTGTGCAGACACAGGCGTCAGTTGCAAATCCTCTTTATTCCCCCATAAATCCCCATGGCTTGGCACATCCTGTCAGGACGCGGGTGTAGACATGTCAGCACTCCTGAGCAGCGAGCAGAGGTGTGTTTGAGGACTATCCACATTACAGACGTGATCATATTCTGTTTATCTGGAGAGCAAGGCAACACACACCGCCGCGGTGATATTGCGTGTTATTTGGTGGGTTGTTTTTTTTTGTTTGTTTTTTTTATTCTAAGTACTTGTTCTCAGCTGTACGGTGAACACACAGGTGACAGTTTTGAAGTGGGTGGACCGCTGAGTGTAATCGACCCTCAACTCCGGGGGAAGTCTTAGGTCGACGATCTGCCAGTGGAGCGACCCAGGAAGGAAGGACGAGTATTAATCATGACTTTATCGATCCCAGAAGCCAAATTTTTATCTTCTCTCACCACCTCCTCCAAAGTGAATTGTTAAAAAGCTTCTTCCATGCTGTGGCCTACCTGTGGAGATGTGTACTTTTGGACCGAGGACCACCAAATTTTTTTTTATTGCTGTAAAATACGCGATAAATTCTCATTACCTGTCAAAAAGTGAGACGATTAACAATCCTCTCTCTATTGTGTGTCACTGCACTATTCCGCTTTTCAGTGTCATGGTCACGTGATACAGACTACGGCACGTCAACATTAAAACGTTGTAGTTTGGAATTCGATTAAATCAATGCAATGTTTGCATTGACCCAAATTGCATGAAAATAAATGTTGTCTTTCTTTTTTGGGGGGGGGGGGTTGTGGGATGTCTACAATGAAAATCTGTTCATTGCAGACATCCCACAACCCACCTGACCCCGTTGCTTCGACCTACTTATGGGCCAGGAACCACAGTTTGAACAGCAATGTTCACTGACAAATTCACTGAAACAGAAGTGACAGATTGATTATTATTATTTGGCACCATCACCCTCTCTAAGGTGAGTATTTTTCTTGTTTTTATTATTATTATTATTATTATTTGGCGCCATCATTACTTCTCAGTACTACAAGCAGCATGATGATGCAACCCTGCTCCATATAGGTCTTTGTCTCACCGCCTCTTGCAGGATTTATAGTTTCCTGCTGAAATCTCAGCGATACCTCACAAATGCTGCTCTCCTTGGGCAAGATTTCTAACCGTGTGGGGGAAAGAAAGAAAAGCAAAGCCAGCTCCCTCAGTGTGTGGGAACGGCCAAGACCCCCGCATGCCTCCTTGTGGATGTGTCAAATGGAAGACGGGGAGGAGCAAGGTGAGGGCAGGAGAGGTGCCGGATGAGGGATGGAGGAGGAGACGGGCGGCTCTTCCGCCGCGGTCCGTTTTTAGCGGGTTTGTGTTCATTAGCATGCAGGATGGGCCCTTTCCCTCTCTCCTGTCGGGAACGTGCCATGCCGTCAGACCTCCCCTCATAGCATAAACAGTCAGCGCCCGTGCCCGCACCGTCCCGCTCTGCTCCCACTTAGTCGGACACGAAGCAAAAGGTGACGATTTCCCTTCTTTCTCCCCCCCCCCCCATGTTATTTTGAGCGCGCGGAGCTGAAATGCACAACTTTCTCTCATTAATTACAGTTTCGCCGTAGTCCCACTCCCAAGACGTTTTTCACGTTAACCGAAAGTGACCTGTGTGAGGTTTTGTTATTGATCAAGATGTCGGCGTGTCGCATGCCTGAGATTGCTCAAGCTAACTTATTATGCCCTCGCATCTCGAGGAATTCTGCACTCTCTCTTCATCGTCTCCTCTTTTTTTTTTTTTTCTTCTCAAAAATCATTCAAGTTCATAGCATGACTACAGAGACAGATGGAAAATTGAGCTGCTCGCTCATGCAGCAAAGAACAGCGCCGTCATTCTCTCGACCTCCACTCGTCCATCAATCCAAACGTGTCCAGATATAGACTACTGATAAATGCCTGTGAACTATTCTGAGACTGGAAATTTAAAGTCTTCAGAATTTGCCTTGTCCTTTCGTGGTGCACAGATAAATCTGGGCTAAATGGGAGACAGTGATGCTCTCTGACACCTGAGACTGCATTGCATTTCCCTGCAGGGGGACATTGTGGTCCAATTTATCTCCAGACTTGTGTCTGTTTCTGATGATTGAGCTCTATAACTTCCAGAAATGGCCCCCTAAATCACAACGTATTTTACAGTGTGTGAGCTCTCGCTTAAATTGCGGGCGATACCTGGTGTACCATTGTAATATATCTGTGTTGGAGCATTCTTCAAAGTCACTCCTTTGCTCAGACGGACATTTTACCCATCACATCATGTCTGCCCCGACGATAGGCAGCATTTAAATATTTGCTGTCTCTGTTGGAGATACGCAGTATTGTTCTATCAGAAAGTTGAATCAGTTCATCTGGGCACAACGTTTACTGACAGAACCATTTCATCGCTCATCTAAGTGACCTCTTCAGTCTCAGTATTTTGTTTTGTTTTGTTCTCCCATTTTTTGGGTTTTTTTTTTTTTTAGATTGGTGATGGTGGTTGGCAGGTTTTGGGTTTAACAGAGTTTGTGGGCCATGAATTTAAGCTACGGCGCCACAAATCATTTTTAACAAAACAGCTCCGTATGGTTTGCAACCCTCCGCTCTATTAGGCTGTGGTTTGTTGTAGAAATCCAATGCAAACATGAACTGATTCCCCCTTTCTGTGATCAACGCACATAGTTTGTGAGATACAATACATGGGCGTAGCCAAAGGGGTGCTTGGGTGGGTCGTTGAACCTACCCCCAAAACCAAACGGCAATCACAATTAGGAACAACATAAGCTCAGTCACTTGTTTAGTTATATATCCATTATCTGGCTATCCTTCCACTCAATTACAATGTATTTCTCCCCAACTGTACTTGGCCAATTACCCGATTTTCCGAGCCATCCCGGCCGCTGCTTCACCCCCCTCTGCCGATCCAGAGAGGGCTGCAGACTACCACATGCCTCCTCCGATACATGTGGAGTCGCCAGCCGCTTCTTTTCACCTGACAGTGAGGAGTTTTGCCAGGGGGGTGTAGCGCGTGGGAGAATCACGCTATCCCCCCCCCAGTTCCCCCTCCCACGTGAACAGGCACCCCGACTGAGCAGAGGAGGCGCTAGTGCAGTGACACGGACACATACCCACATCCGGCTTCCCACCCGCAAACACAGCCAATTGTGTCTGTAGGGACGCCCTACCAAGCCGGAGGTAACACGGGGATTCGAACCAGCGATCCCCGTGTTAGTAGGCAACGGAATAGACCCCTACGCTACCCGGACACTCTAAACTACAAATCTTACTGTGCGATATAGTATGGTGTATTCATAGCCACAATAGGTCCAATGCCAGTTTGCGTAGGCTGCATCCAGGCCTGCAGAGTGTACATATTTGAGTTTCATATGCTACAGGATCAGCCTCATACTGTGTATTCATCGCTTTCAACCTCAGTTAGAAATGAAACCGGATGGGCAAAAAAAAAAAAACCCAAATCAAAACACTTCATGAGCGCTGTTCACCTGCACATAAGGCCTCATTCAAGACAGTGTCAAGCTGAAGGACTAGCGGTGGCTTAAAGCAGATGTGAAACAAGTGCGCCTGCTCACAGATGGTGTGAATGCCCTCAAAAGTATTTTTCGGTCACTCGCAACAACACTCAACACTCACGACAAAAAACACAACTCACTTTTCAGCTCTTGTGTTCTCGTCGGACCAGCACAGGAAACAGAGCTCGCGTTGCATCGCTGCATTATTTAAGCGGTCAACAACGGATGCTGACATCTTTCCACCGAATACCTCACTAAACATAGTGTGTCTCCGTGGTTAGGTCATTCTTTGGGAAGGTTTGCAAAGTAAACCAATTTACTTTATTGCCACTGTCTTAGTCCGGCGACGAAGACGGATTCCTGTGCACCCGGCGGTCTCGGCGTGACGATATTAGCTCTGTGACTAGCTGAGAGGGTTTTACTGATCATGAAATTATTTACTGTTATTGTCTTGTTTTCAGACTCCAGAGCCGGCGAGGGGGCACCGCAGAAAATTGACCACGCTGTCATCGGAGGAGTGGTTGCCGTGGTGATGTTCGCCATCCTCTGTGCTCTCATCGTCCTCGGTCGATACTTCGCCAGACACAAAGGTAAAGGGACAAGCGGTTGCAATCACACTTGATCATGAACACATCTTAGGGAGTTCAAGGGATTTTTTTTTGTGTTTTGTGTTACAAATGGAGGGCCATGGGATTATGAGTGCATGGGGGCTAGGCGGGGGCATTGCTAATTTAACCCACCCCGCCTCCTTCCCCCCCTCCCTCCTGCACAGGCACCTACTTCACGCACGAAGCCAAAGGGGCAGACGATGCGGCGGACGCGGACACGGCCATCATTAATGCGGAGGGGGGACACAACAACACGGATGAGAAGAAGGAGTACTACATTTAATATGGAGAGGCCAGGAGTGAGGGAGGGAGAGAGAGAAGGGTCCTGTAGGCGCGCCATGTCTAATTCTGAGTGGGCATGAGAGCGGTTAAGGAGAATAGGGAAGGGGGGGGGTGGTGGAATGGAATTGATATTGGCGAGCGGGGGATGGTGGGGGGGGGGTCTGTAAAGGAGAATGGGTCTTGTGAGGTGAAGGGAGGGAGAGACGAGAGAGGAGGAGGAGGAGGAGGAGGAGGAAGAGTGGAGAGGCGACGGACTGGTGAGGGTTCAAGTCTCCGGCCCGACCTTCCCCCGGACTGCTGGGGCCTACGCTGTACAGTTTAATTATTTTAAAGACAATTTTGTGCCTTGTTCTATTTCTTTAGTTGGTGTTATGATTATGATTATGATTTGTTTTCCTTTCCTCCTCACGCTTGTTGGATTTGTCCATGTATGCCACCAGATCCTTTTCGTTGCAGCTGTCTGTCGGAGGAGGTTTATACGGCATGGTGTTTGTCTGTGTGCGCTGCGGCTAGCTCATGTACCAGGTCCCCCCCGGAAGCACTGTGTACTAGGAGCCGACTAACCTGAACATTCTGAGAAAGATCACGAAACAAACAAACTAACCAATGAAAAAAAAGAGAAAAAGATGACAATGCAGTGTCGACACATTTCTACCCAGTTTGAGAGTCTTTCCAGTTTTGGTTTTTCCTTCTTCCCCCACGAGTAGAGATATGGTGGCTTCGATCGGCTCGGCCAGACATGGTTTTGGCACTGATTTTGGTTCACCGTCGTGCATTTTTCTTTCTCATCCAAGAGGCTGTGAACTTCTCGCCCATGAAGGTCAGTAGAATTTTTGTGCCTGACACAGCAAGACGGTACGACCGGTCCCTCGGCGGACTGAACAACATGGTCGTAGCGGTATTAAAAGGTGAGCACTTTCCACCGCCGCCTTCCCAAAAAGAGCCTGGAGTGTGCGTCCCATTATCTAGACCTGAATTTTATAGACAGAATCAATACACGTTTTTGTCGCTGTTGATTCTGTTTGTAAGCGCCGTTTCAGGCCCGTGTTCCCGCCTGCGGGGGCAGTATCTGTGTATCGGCACATCCGTCTAGCCACGGCGGCAGATAAACATTATCTTCAGTTCTGTTTCTCTTGCCAGCGGCTGAACAACTCGGCTTCGAGAATCAAGGAACAGCGTTTCTGGAAAACATGACCTCTATTATTGGCGGCGGCGGGGGGGGGGGGGGGGGTTGGGGCAGGGGACCTGTGATCAGGGCCGCCCTTTGTAAAGTTCCTTTCAGTAATGATTGCTTTCTGCATTCACTTTGACATGTGAAAGATGGATGGACCAAACCGGTGGCGGGAAATGTGGCCGCCAGCCGCCATATCCTTGGACTGTGGGGAGACTTTATGTTGGCGTTTCACTTTGACTCGACCCTGCGATACTTCACAAGCCGACCGGCCTCAACGCATTGATCATCAAACCTCGCCTCTTGCATCCGTGTGTGGTTTTTTTTGATATTATATTTTTCTACCCATCTACGTCAACAGTGGGGCGGATGTTGGAGTTACTTGTGCATACTGTATGTGGGCATACGCATCATGCTACTGTATATTACGTGCTGTACCGAAGTACTTCCAACACAGTGTCAAATCCCACTACCCAGCCCGCTCACCCTCCAAACACGAGTTTCGCCTGGTCTCATTAAATCCTGCTTCGCCTGTTGTGTCTTTCAGTCGCACGCCGGGTCTGATGCGTGAAGCGTTTAGCTACAGAAATGCAAAGATGTTTAATTATGCCGTGGAGTTGTGTATGAGGCTCTTCTTCAGGCACGCCGGGCAAAAGGGGAGATTCTTACGAGTCGAACCGACACATTTCCTCCTGACGACGCAGACGACATGAAGGCGTGTCAGGCGAGCGAGCGCTTGAAGGCAGCACAGGATAAAAAAAAAAAGCCGTTTGTCTCGTTTCATTAGAAGTCCTCGCTTCCATGTCAGACTCAGATCGGAGGGTTTTTTTTCCACCCCTGCAAACGTAAAAAGACTTTTAAACGCCACAAAGACAAGCCAATTAATGTCCCTGCTGACATGATCTGTTCAGTATGTGCTGTACAGACATGATATGTACAGAATGTGCTGACATGATATGTACAGTATGTGCTGACATATTTACAGTATGTACTGTGCAGACATGATATGTACAGTATGTGCTGTACAGACATGATATGTACAGTATGTGCTGACATATTTACAGTATGTACTGTGCAGACATGATATGTACAGTATGTGCTGTACAGACATGATATGTACAGTATGTGCTGTACAGACATGATATGTACAGAATGTGCTGACATGTTTACAGTATGTACTGTACAGACATGATATGTACAGTATGTGCTGACATGTTTACAGTATGTACTGTACAGACATGATATGTACAGTATGTGCTGTACAGACATGATATGTACAGTATGTGCTGACATATTTACAGTATGTACTGTGCAGACATGATATGTACAGTATGTGCTGTACAGACATGATATGTACAGTATGTGCTGTACAGACATGATATGTACAGTATGTGCTGACATGTTTACAGTATGTACTGTACAGACATGATATGTACAGTATGTGCTGACATATTTACAGTATGTACTGTGCAGACATGATATGTACAGTATGTGCTGTACAGACATGATATGTACAGTATGTGCTGATATATTTACAGTATGTAACGTGCAGACATGATATGTACAGTATGTGCTGATATATTTACAGTATGTACCGTGCAGACATGATATGTACAGTATGTGCTGTGCAGACATGATATGTACAGTATGTGCTGACATATGTACAGTATGTGCTGTATAGACATGATATGTACAGTATATACTGTACAGACATATGTGCTGTGCAGACATATGTACAGTATGTGCTGTACACACTTACGTACAGTATGTGCTGTGCAGACATGATATGTACAGTATGGGCTGACATATTTAAAGTATGTACTGTGCAGACATACGTACAGTATGTGCTGTACACACTTACGTACAGTATGTGCTGTGCAGACATGATATGTACAGTATGGGCTGACATATTTACAGTATGTACTGTGCAGACATATGTACAGTATGTGCTGACATGATATGTACAGTATGTGCTGTGCAGACATGATATGTACAGTATGTGCTGTGCAGGGAAGTCGGATGGGCGGTGTGAGTTATGAGTTTTGCATCGAGCCTTAGTGGTGATGGAAATGCTCTATTTTTTATTTCAAACACAAGATGTGATAGCTCATACACACGCACGCACACAAACTCACAAATGCATACACACACACACATGCGTGCATGCACTCATGCACACATGCACGCACACACACACACACACACACACACACACACACACACACCACTCCATACATGTGCCATGTCAACAACATGAGCTCGGTCATGTTGTGTCACCAGTCTTTCAGAGGAAGATGTAAGACAGGTTTTTATGCTAACTGCTGAGCTCAATGTTTTGCTTGAATAGAAGGGAAAGAAAACACTATCCACGTCTTATCAGAAGAAGACCACTGCCTTAACCCACCTGCAGACCATCATCACTCTAGAGCAGACGGCTGAAGGACTCAACTTAGTGCCTTCCTTTAGTTCCAGGCACACGGTTAGCGTCATACCATCCTGCACACCCCACGCCTTGTATATTGCTGTACTAGGGGCTGTCTGTATACACCTGCCACTGACCCGCATCACGACGATGTACCCACGTGCCACTGACCCGCATCACGACGACCTGGAACAATAAGCTGAGGTTAGAAAAAAAAAAGAAGGCTGAAACTGTATTTGTGTGCGTTACCAGGGCGGTGCGGCAGCCTCCACCCGTCACCGTGCTGCACGCCAAGACGCCGTGTTTCTTGAGGATTTTGTTGACCACTTTTTGAAACGGAAACTTCGGCACGACCGCGAACAACACACCGCTCGCCGTGTACTCCGTCCGTCGTCTGGGGACAAGGGGCAGAAGGCGTCTCAAAGGGGCGAACACAGAGGCTAAAGAATAAATAAATAAATAAATAAATAAATAAAGCTACGGCGTGCTGCGAATCAGTGTCGGATTAAGAACTCCCAAGTGTCACGGAAACGCGTAGTGGTTATCTGCATGACCTTTATTTTGCCGGTTTTCTTCTCTTAAGGTTTGGTATTAATCTTGACGGGGTAGCCTATAAAGTGACTGTGCTGCTTATACAGAGAAACGCTAAGTATTGTGGGACTCATCGTTGTAATACCGTTTGGTTTCTGATACTTGATATCTAGTACGTTTGGGTTTTTTGTTTTTTGTTGTTGTTGTGTTTTCTTTTCTTCACTCTCTCAGGTTCATGAGTGTTACTAGTTGTGTTTTTTGCATCTCAGGTAGATTGCAAATGTCAAGGCCCCAAGTATCAAAGTGTAGTACCGCGGCTGTCCGAGAGGTGAAGGAACTGCAAGATGTACATGTTCTTCTCAGTTGTACATGTTTCTGTGTTCTCAATATGGTGCACTGTTCCAGTAAACGTTGAATATTATTTTGTATAGACCTAGAACACAAAGACAGAAAACCTAGATTTGTTAAGCAGACGATATCGATTTTGTGTACAGTCAGTGTCCGCTAAAACCCCCGGCGATGTTTCATGAACGCGTATCCCCGCCGCAACGCAACCAATATTAGAACGTGACCGCCAAGCGAAGACCTAGTTACCAGTTTGCTATTTTAGAAATTTGTAACCCCCATCGAACGCACACGCATCCGTCCACGAGTTGTCATCGATGAAAAAAAAAAAGGAAAAAAAAAGGAAAAAAAAAAGATGGTGTACTTAACTGTAACATGACGTTTTACGAACAATCCCTTAACACGTCTCGGGGTATTGGGATGATGTTTTGATGCCTGGGGTGGGGTGGGGGGTGGGGTGGGTGTGTGGGGGGGTATATTTGGTTGTTTATTACCCCAAAAAGTTGTTTTGTTGTTGGAT